>NC_090648.1:469466184-469755233 GCF_040937935.1 Hyperolius riggenbachi | reverse complement strand
ATTGCAGCTCTCAGCACCGAGATAGGTGGAAATAGCCTATCTCTGTCGAGTCCGCTCTACTGCGAAGGCGCAGGAGACTTGCGCCTGCGCAGTAGAGTGGCCTGACAACGATTGGCCATTTCCACCTATCTCCAAGGCGGAGAGCCGATACTGCGCCTGCGATGGAGCCGGGAAGGTAAATATTTACATGCCCGCTGTTCAGGGAGATTTTTTTGCCGCCGCCGTGGGCCCGAGGAGGACGGGGGAAGCCTCAATAGGATCCGGAGGCTTCCCCCACCCGAGGTGAGTACCCCCCAGGGGAGGATTTTTGTTACAGGTTTTCTTTAAGAATCAACCGCTATCTAAAGCACAGGTGTCGAATTCAAGATCCATGAGCCATATGTGTCCCTGCTCACCATTTTATGTGGTCCTCAAGAGCTTCAAATGTGCATAATTGTGAACAGTAAAAGGACCACAGCACACTGCCTTCCCATCCAAAGGAGAACACCGGCGACAGTGTCTCTTAGTGCAGCAACAACCACCCCCGTCCCAGCAGAAACATCACGGGGCCCCTTACTGGGACCTCCTCAGCCCCGGGACGCCCATGAGGCGGGAAGAGGCAGGTTCCTCAGGTGGCGGAAATGGGTGGGGCGGCACCTGCCTGTCAGTGGGTTGGGGGGGCCGCCGAGCTGGAGGAAGTAGCAGCCAGGAAGGGGGGCACCAGGCACAGCGGTTGGGAGGGGGGTCGGACCCAAGTTCTTCTCCAGGCAAATAGTCTAGAACAGTGTTTTTAGAGGGGAAGGGGGCTCTGACTAAGGAAGGGGGGGGGCGCAATTTCATTGTTTGCCATAGGCGCTATATTACCCAGATACGCCCCTGCACTGGACCAATAAAGAGCTAATACTGTGGTTGAGGGTGGGCCCCTCGGGGCCCCTCTGGCCAAAGGGCTCCGTTGCGGTCGCAACCTCTGCAGCCCCTATTGTTATGCCACTGATTCAGAGGCATGCAGCATGGAGCATTTGGCTCTCATCGAAGATCAGAGGAGACCTGAAGGAGCACTGGAGCACGAAAATATTAAATTTAATGAACAATTTGGCCCCACGACTTGAGCTTGACTCCCCTAATATAAAGGATACATCTTGTTTTGCCCCTCAGGGTTCCTCACCAAATACTGGCACCCCAGTCCCAGGCTTCTCCTTGGTCAAAGGACCATCAAATATCTGCATTTCTGTTAGTCTCTTATTTTTTTTTTTCAATCATTCAGTGAAACGTAACCACCATGTTCCTACCAATGACTGGCTCGCTATTGGTCGCTTAGGTCTTCTCCTTGGTGACTTAAACATTTCTGTTATTCCAGTAGCCAGATGTCACCTCTTTTATGGTCCTACAGGTTCCTCCAATGGACCGTGGGACATCCTCTTCATCCTGGCACAGTATTTTTGGTTTATATTGTATTTATTTAGTGCTAACATTTTCAGCAGCTCTTTACAGAGTACAGTGTATAGTCACATCACTGACCATCCCTCAGAGGGGCTTACAGTCCTACTGTATTCATAAATCCATCAAGGGGTAAATAGTTCAAGGCCATTTTTTTGTTGGTGGGGGGGGGGGGGGGGGTTGCAGTCAATTGACTTCAGTCCCTTAGATTTCCTTCTTGGTTAAGGGTAAATGCCAGTTATCCCACTAGCTGAAGGCTATTTGTGCCTCCATCGTAGCATGGGACCTTCTGTCATCTCATTATCCAAACATTACCTCCATATAAGTCCATCAGGCTTCCTCACTAGATATTAAGCTAGCCAAATTTCCAAATCAGGGATAAATTTGAGCCCATGTTCAGTACACAGTGGCGTATCTAGAGAGGTACAGGCATGAAAGTGTGTGACTACTTGATTATTTTATCTGGATGCTTTGACTACTTAACCACCCTGGCGTTCTATTAAGATCGCCAGGGCGGCTGCGGGAGGGTTTTTTTTAAATAAAAAAAAAACTATTTCATGCAGCCAACTGAAAGTTGGCTGCATGAAAGCCCACTAGATGGCGCTCCGGAGGCGTTCTTCTGATCGCCTCCGGCGGCGAAAAGTAACACGGAAGGCCGCAATGAGCAGCCTTCCGTGTTTGGCTTCTCCTGTCGCCATGGCGACGAGCGGAGTGACGTCATGGACGTCAGCCGACGTCCTGACGTCAGCCGCCTCCAATCCAGCCCTTAGCGCTGGCCGGAACTATTTGTTCCGTCTGCGCAGGGCTCAGGCGGCACCCTCTTTCGCCGCTGCTCGCGGCGGCGATCGGGCAGCACACACGGCTGGCAAAGTGCCGGCTGCGTGTGCCGCTTTTTATTTGAACAAAATCGGCCCAGCAGGGCCTGAGCGGCAGCCATCGGCGGTGATGGACGAGCTGAGCTCGTCCATACCGCTAAGATGGTTAATGGACACCCGAGGTGAAAATAAACAAATGAAATAAACAATTGTATCTATCCTCCTTCTCCTAGAAATTACTTTTTAAGATATTCCACAGTTCTATTCTAAATCTACTTTTTAAGTTTTTACCGTTTTATTGTTTTTGCTCAATTACACATTCATGAAAGTATGCCAGAGCTCAAATATATGAATATTGACCCTTTTTATCTCTTTCTTGCTCTCAGAAGCCATTTTCTGCTAGGAAAGTGTTTTACAGTTGTCATTTCTTATCAGTGAGGGTCACACTGTAGTCTGACCCAGTCCTGACTCAGACAGGAACTTCCACTTACATACCTGATGTTTAGCTCTTTCAGGCAAAAAAAGAAAAAAAGGATCACAGCATAGTTATTCGTGTGCTTGGCATTGTACATACACATGTCTGTCTCATCATGTCACGTCACCTCGGGTACCCTTTAATATTGTTATGGGGGGGGGGGTGACTACTTGATCTTAGGTGTTAAAAGAGGGGAAGGTTAGTGTTAGAATAGAGTACAGAAAGGTAATAAGAAGAGATATTTCCAAAAGTAACGGAAAAATCCTGAACCAAAAAACATAGGCAACCTGTGAGGATCCGCGAGGCTGCCTGCGCAGGCAGGCAGCCTTTTGACCACTTTTCAGGTCTGCATTCTGCAGGTCTCTGGAAGAGAGACCTTTTGTCAGTTGTGCAGCTTGCTGCTGAGGAATTTGCATACGTTTGTCATGCAGATTGCCTAGCCACATCCTTTGTGGGCTTGCTCCATAAAGAGCTATGTTTCCCACAGTAAGTTGCTGGTCATAAGAGTTAGTCCTGTGGAACACTCCTGAGTGTCAGCCTTGCTCTTTGTTTGAAGATTAGCCTAGAGTAATTCCTGGAGGCTCGGTGAGGTAACCGTTAAGCAAGCGCTCGCGTCCTCTGTTTCATGTTTGTCTGTCGGTGGTTAGTTAGGCGTGCTTGTCTCTGTTGTGCTTATCACGCGGGGACCGCGCATAAACGCGTGCACTGTTTCGAATGAGTGCGGTGTTCGCGTTTAGCTAGCGTTTGTTATTTTCCTTATCTCCTCATTGTATGATTTGCTGTGCCTTTGCTACTCTCGTGCTCTGCCTTGCTGTAGCCTTGTGTCACCTCTGGCAATCGCCTCTCTCGCGATTGCGTTCCTACTTCATATCTGCTGTTGTGTATGCACCGTCGTGGGTTGGCGACTAGTTTGGTGCACACACATAAACCTGTCCCTGTGCTCATTCTCTTCCGCAATCGCTTCTCTTGCGATTGCGTTCTCACTTGGTTTCTTCTGTTGTGTGTCCACCGTCGCAGGTTGGCGGCTAGATTGGTGGACATACATACATTCCTCATCTGTTCTTATTCGGTCTTGTGTCGCTGTTAGCAATCTCCATCTCTGGCGATTGCCTTCTCACTTTGTCTTCCTGGTTGTGTGTTCATCGTCGCAGGGTGGCGACTAGTTTGGTGGACACACATACCCTCTGTCGCTTTGATCTCTCTCTTTCAGGGCTATCTTGCCCTGTGTTTCTTCCCTTCGTACAATTCCTGTCTGGCGTGTGTGGCAGGGCAGAGGATCTGTTCCTCTGCACTCCACAGCTCCACCTGCCGACAGGAATTTCCCTCTACAGGTGCATTGCACCTTTTGCTGGGTTCCCTCAAATTACACGCTTGTGGAGGATTTCCGCAGTGTCAGCGCACGTCTTGTGTGCTGATCACGGAGAGAATTCCACAATCGTTACACAACCATAACAAATGTATGCGAAAAAGGTTGCTACCTTTAGAGGGACATGGGGCTCTGGTACTTCCTGTCCAGCAAAGAGCATGTCACTCACTGAGTGGGGGTGGACCTATGCAAACTACCCTGTCACTGAAGTCTGACGCAGGGTAATGAGAAAGAGGAAATAGGGTGGTGCGATTGTCCTGGCTCCCATGCCGCAGGAATATCACACTGCACCGTATGTGAAATTAGCCTAACATTAAATTTGAATGAACGGAGAAAATATTTGCTTTTCATTGATCATTCCTACCAAGGAAATAACCCGACCACTGTGGTTGCAACGTGCAATCATTTGTGAACGGGCCCATTGTCTGATCATCGCAGCGAATTGCTTTGCGATTATATCTTTCGTTATGCAGGTAGCCCCCAGTTAACAAGCAAGATACCGTAGGCAGTGATGCTCGGATACCCCCGATCACGAATTCGAGAAAGTCCGACCACGGCAGTATCGAAATTCGGATACGCTGTGATCGTGATCCAGATTTGTTGCCCAAATCCGAATTCGATTTGAATTTTAACAATTGATTACAAGCAGAATCTCTGATCACGGCCGTGATCACGGATTTGACTTTAACGTTAATAGCAAAGGCCCCATACATGCTACAATCACCAAAATTGCATGGATTATAAAGTTGAGAAGTGGGCACAACGTAAAAAAATAAATCAAAAAGAACTTTTCGCTTTTGAGAAAATCGATTTTAAAGTTTCAAACGAAAAAGTATTTGTGATTAAAAACCCGCCAAATTTAGCAGTTAATAGCAAAGCTCCCTTACATGCTAGAAACACCAAATTTGCCAGATAAAAGAACAGTGGGAACAAGAGGAAAACATTTTTTCAAAAAGATTTTATAGTTTTTAAGAAATTTTATTCGATTTTAAACTTTCAAAGGAAAAAAGTATACATTTACACGTGGTAAATACATTAACTGTGATTTACCGCATTTAAATGTATAATATTTCATTTGAAACTTTAAAATCGATTTTCCCAAAAACTAAAAGGTCTTTTTGAAAAAAAATGGCCTCTTGTTCTTCTTAACATATATGGCAAATTTAGTGTTTCTAGCATGTAAATGTAAATTTGCTATTAACCGCTAAATTTGGCGGGTTTTAAGGTATTAATCAGGGCCAGGGGCGTAGCAATAGAAGTTGCAGAGGTTGCGAGCGCATCAGGGCCCTTGGGCCAGAGGGGCCCCGAAGGGCCCTACCTTAACTGAAGCATTACCTCTCTATTGGTCCTGTGCTCATAATAATCACTTCTATAGATAATTTGAATAGTGGTAATCATTAACTAGCTGTTCCCCATCCCCTTCTTGCACCTCTGACACTGTAGTTGCCATTGGCAGGTTTTGGTGCGCCGTATCAATTGTTATTTATAGAATGCTTGGGGGGGTCCCATTGTAAAACTTGCATCGGGGCCCACAGCTCCTTAGCTACGCCACTGATCACAGCTAAATCTGTGATCACGAACCGGTTTTGGACCAAGATCATTCGGAACTGAATCCATGATCGAGAGGCGATCACGAATTCGGAATCCGACCTCATGATCAGGAACTGGTTTAAAAAACATTTTTTCTTTTAATTTTTCTCAAAAATGACAATGAAGTCTTTTTGAAAAAAAATGTTTTAACTTGTTCTCACATAATCAAATTTCACATTTTCATGCCGTTCACATGGGCAGAGGTCGTTCGTAAGTCAGGGACTACCTATATTTCAATGTACCCTAATACTGGTTACATGCTCTATTATAAAAGTTATACAGTAAATGAAATATCCATTTTGTATGGGAGTGACCTGTGTAAAGTGACCGTAGCACTGAAATGCACAGTGATGAAGTAGATAGCACCCTCTTACTAGGGGCCACACCGCAGCACCTGTAACACAAGCCTGGAAATGGCTCAAATATTAGTAAGAGGTAAAGAAATCTCCATCTGCTGAAATAATCCGCCGCCGCGCTCCTAGAACAATACTCATTAAGCCCTGCGCTAGGATTGTTCCAAATTAGCCCTGAAAAGAAACGCTACGCTAATACGCCTCGTCAGTTCCTGTAAAAAGAGGTCAGCGGGATGCCAGTACGGGGGTCGTGTCACATCACATCTGGCTGCGCTCACTGGGAGTGACGGGGCGGCGGCGTGGTGTAATATTCGAGAACGAGATGTCTGATTAATGAGATGCAAGATACACAATGAGCGTGTCACTTCTCCTTCCCATCCTACATAGATCTTAATTTCCTCCACTTTGTCTGACACGAGCGGAATAATGACATACCGTTATAGCGTGCGGCGCCTGATATGAATCCTGCGGCATGCCGTGCGCACGCCTGGCGAACAGGGGTATAACAGCCAGGACTCGGGGAACTCTGCTGATTGGTCTAAGCAAATCTATCCTGTGAAGTGAGGTCAGGGTCAAGTGAGGTCATATTAATTACCAGGCAGGTTCTTCTTTTTTATTTTGCTGCTCGAAAGAGTTAATTTTAAGGCATGCAAGTGACAGCTTGTTTTGTCAGTACCTTGTCGGGAATATAGAAAACATCACTGATAAGCAAATTACAGCCATAAAAGTTTTCCTGGCAGAATACAACTTTCTGAGAGCAGGGGAGGGATAGAAAAAAGGTCAATAGTTCATGTATTTTAACTGTAGGACACTTAATAGACTGCTGTTGAGCAAAAGCGATAAAATATTCAATTTACGCGTGCATGAAGAAAGAGGGCCAGGAAAAAATGACCCGGGTAGATAAAATGGCACCAGTTAATAACGAAATTTTAGTAACGATACACATCGTTGTCGAACTCGGTTAACGATAAATACCATTTTTAAAACAGACTGGAGATAATAACGAAAAGATAAAAATTACGTATTAAACGTTGCGTAATTCAAAAATACAGCTTAACCCAACCCTACTCTCACACAGAACCCTCCCTTGGTGGTGCCTAAAACTAACCAGTCCCCTGGTGGTGCCTAACCCTAACTACCTCCCTGGTGGTGCCTAACCCTAACGCCCCCCCCCCCCCCCCCCGTGGTGCCTAACCACCCCCCCTGGAGGTGCTGAACCCTAACTCACTCACCCCCTCCCCCCGTTGCCTAAAATTAACCGCCGCCTGGGTGGTGCCTAACATTTACCACTCCCCTGGTGGTGCCTAACCCTAACCACTCCCCCCGCAGAAACACCCTTTTACAGATAGAAACAATAATATCTTTGATAACGTAAAGTCTGTACATACAAACAAAATAATGTGACAAAAACTATAACGTTGTAAGCTCCTAAAACGGTAACATACTTCAAAATCTTTAATGCTCTAACGTTCTTAACGATATTTATCGGGCTGCCTTTTTTCAGCTTTTAACGATAATTGCATTAGAGTCTAGAGTCTGGTGCATTAATTTGCAAGAGAATCAAAGACACTGGCACTAAATGCAGCAGGGACGGACACAACCACACAGGGCTCACCTGCAGCGTGCTCCAATAGCGATCCACAGTTCAATCAAACAGAGATGAGATGAGATGGGCACAGCTCTGATGAAGCAGGGCTAGTCCCTGCGAAACAGCTGTCAGACTTCGCTATCCCCCCACTGCTGTAATCCATATGTGTCTACCCAGCCACAAATAAAGGGTATTTTAGCAGCTGTGCCCATCTCACCTCATCTCATCTCTATTTGATTGAAGAGTCTATGGTGCCCTTTTCATCCACTGGCCGCCAGCGCCCTTTTTTTCCTGCTACCGAATTTTTTTATTATTGTTTTACAATGTATTATTGATTTATAAAGTTATAAAGTTCAGTAATGTAGAATATTACTGTACAAATGGGGGGTGAAGCAACCTTTAGCCAGAAAATACGATGACGGAAGCTAGCATTGGAAACGTCCTTGGTAAGTTACTTCTGAAAAGTGAACCTTCTTTTTTGTTTTCCTGACCGCATTGTCAGGAAGAAACCTATGTGCTTTGTACACATAGCTGGTGGCATGGAGCAGGGCTGTCTTTTGAATGTCCTGCAGATCATTGTATTATTTGAGGCCATTTATTATGCTTCCTGCTTTTTGTCCTCCCATGTAGCAGAATAAAATATGCTCTATTATGTTTTAAGCAAGGTTAAAGAGCATTATATTCTGCCTGTAGCCCGCATCCCACAGCCTTTTGCGGAATCACAAATGCCCTTGCGTGAATAAAGCGATGGGCAAACAAACGCTCTGCTGATGGTGAAATGCCTGTACCTCTAAGTCGAGGCGAATGTTATTTTGGCACTCTCCATTGACTCCACATTAATCCACTTGTAGCTCCATTAGTGACCCTCCATCTTCTCAGGAACTTGCCTCTCCAAGGTCAGAACCCAATTCTGCAAACTTCTACTGATTTTTCAGAAAGCCATTGAAGAGACTGAATAGCGGGAGAGCCTGCTACAGAGCGCGGAAGGTTGACGTCCTCGATTTCCTGCCTTCGTGAATTAATAAAGTATAAATGGAGGAAACTTTTGCAGTAGTAAATACAATGAATATGCATTGTATTCATAAAGCCTCTTGAAGGCCTCAGCTTATTTCTGAGGAAGAAGATGATCACGACCCAAGGATAGCCATACATGGGTGGGATGTCAGTCATTGCTGCATAGTTTTGTAGAGCATGGACCAGTACAAACTACACTAAAGTCCCGGTTATCCAGAACTCATCTAACCAGCAGTCTCAACCAACCAGCACTAATCGCCGGCAGTACTCACAGCGGTAAAGGCCAACTTCTTAGGTTGCTTGTGGGCTCTACTGTGCTTAAAGTCTGACTTCCATGGCTCCTCCAAGGTTACTATACTTTCGTTTACTGTATCTTAACATTTAATACAGAGTTCATGTGTATATAGTGGGCATACATGTAAAAAAGGCACCCAGTAAAAAGGGCGCCGGAGATAGCTGCTAGTAGAATATCGGTAAAATTACTAATATTCTATTTTATTACGATAGTAAAATATCGGTAATCTTGACCGATATTTTATTATGACGTAACCTAAATCTACTCTAACACAGAACCCTCCCTTTGCCGATGCCTAGGGTGTAGTATTGTATTAGCTAGGCCTATTTTTAGCATAGAGTCTCAAGCAACCATCAAGTATGCCTATCCGGCATCAGCCGATCCCCGTCAGTGCCGGATAACCTGAGACTCTACTTTATATGGGTAGATATCAGCAGATCGAGATGAAATGATGTAGCATAGTGAATCAATCACTACTCAACTGATCAATATTCAACTGAGGAGCAATCCATTGTTTCTATAATCAGGTCAGTTTCAAAAAGAGATAGCAGTTAGCCAAACCTGTGTTCCAGCCAGGATTGGCAGGTTTGCAAACCCACGAATGCCTCTTTGTTGCCATCCCCCACCGTTAATCTTATGCCTTCCCCTCGTTCACCATCTTGGATCTTGAGCAGCACTAACATTGCTGCCCTTGGTTTATACGTTTATTTTCACTTCAGATTCCCTTTAAGGCTGGAGAACCTAAGCTATCCATTAAAGAGGAACTTTAACCAAGGATTGAACTTCATCCCAATCAGTAGCCGATACCCCCTTTCCCACGAGAAATCTTTACCTTTTCTCAAATAGGTCACCAGGGGGTCTGCACGGCTGAAATTGTGGTGAAACCCTTCCCACAGTGTGATGTCATGACCATGCTCCCCCCTCCCCCACAACTCACCAACCATCTGCAGCGTAGCATCCACTGCTCTGTTTCCCTTCTCACTTGTCATATTGCATCCTCCGCTCTGTCTATAACAGCAGTGCTACAACAAAATGGCCACCAATGTCTGTAAATGCTGATACTGGCGGCCATTTTCTTGTAGCCCTTCTGTAATAGACGGAGCGGAGGATGAAATCTGACAACAAGGCATGAAGGAAACAGAGCGGGTGCACCGCCCACACACTTCCGCCGCCTCAGGAAGCTGCGTCACCCCGCGTCATAGGTGGGACAACGCTGACTGTATGTGGCAGCAACATAGAGAAAAATCATTTATAATGCATTTTACTTTGGGAGAATTGTACATTTTATATGTATGTTTTTAAAAATTTTAAATATTTTGTGAGATTGGTCCTTTAATCAGTGATGAGCGAAAATGCCTGATATTCATTTCGCATTCATTTTCACAAAATGAATGTAAAATTCGACTTTCAAGCGAAAACACCACCGAAAATCAATTTATAATAAGTTTGTGATTTTTTGCATTTTTTCAACAATTTTTTTGCACTGAGATAAAGGTTTTTTGCATTTTTTATGATTTTTTTTTTTGGCAGTAAAATTAGCGCTTTTGTGTTTTTGGCGAATTTTTGCATCCGAAAGGAAAATTAGTTTCCATTGACCATATTGCAAAAATTTTATATATTCTCGCTAATATTTTCTTAAAATCAAATAAATAGCATTTCCGATGCGAAAATGACTATTGGCGAATATTTGCAAGCAACACTGCCTTGAACCCCCTGGAGGTAATCCCTAGACCCTAGCTGAGCTCGGGCTGAGATTCACTTAGAATCAGAGCGGTAAGCCCGAGCTCCTGGGTCCCGCAGGCCATCGGCACTGCCAGCGGGACCCAGGCTTCTCCCTCCGCCCGCCAGGATCCCCTTAGCTGCATTATTCTTCCGGGGATCCCCGGCGGCCAATCAGGACGGTGGAGCGGCGGTTTGTGGCAGTGCAGCGTGACGGCGGACGGCGTGACTTCATCGGGGGGGTTGGGGTAAAAATTAAAGTGGACCCAACGCCCTGTCTGATCGCCCATCTGTGTATACAGTATATAAATATATATATATATATATATATATATATATATATATATACATACACACACACACATATGTATGTATATATATACACATATATGTATATATAGGTATTATATATGTATACATAGGAATATGTATATAATACAAAATGTGGCTATGGGCGCTCCTCTAACAATGTAACAGATCAGAACACCATTTTTCAGATTAGGGGTAACAACACCTTAAAGAGGAACTTCCGCCTAAACAAACATACTGTCATTTGCCTCCTTGCCGGTTATCCCGAGCTCGGCTCGGGGTAACCTGCACAGGAGGATTTCTCATGCCCCGCTGGGCCGATTTGCATAATTTTTTTGTTTGTTACATGCAGCTTGTAACATCCGATTCGCCGCTACAAACCATGCCGCGCCGCCCCCCCCCCTCCAGACCCCTTGCGCAGCCTGGCCAATCAGTGCCAGGCAGCGCTGAGGGGTGTATCGGGATTCCCTCTGACGTCCTGACATCCATGACGTCGGTGACGTCACCCCGCCCCGTCGCCATGGCAACCGGGGAAGCTCAGCAGGAAATCCCGTTCTGTACGGGATTTCCTGCTTACTCTGATCGCTTGAGGCGATCGGAAGGGGGGGGGATGCCGCTGCTAAGCGGCTATCATGTAGCGAGCCTTGGGCTCGCTACATGATTTAAAAAAAAAAAAAAAGTGCTCTGCTGCCCCCTTGCCGTGGGAATTAGATTGGCAAGGGGGTTAAATTAAAATAGATAGGTAATATAATCTCTTACCCACCCTGTTTTAAAAGAACAGGCAAAGGTTTGCGATTTCATAAGGGCAGCCATCTTTTTGGTTGAAAGAAAGTGACAGGGAGCATGAGACACAGTTCCAACTGTCCTGTGTCCTGATAACCCCTCCCAGTTGCTAGGCAACGTGAATAACAACATAGGATATCCCATCATGCTTTGCACAGCATCAGGGGAAAAAAGCCTGGGCAGTTTTCTTTGATGGGGCGGAGCTTAGCTAAAAATGTAGTTAAAAATGAGACTTCTATAAGAAAAACAAAGTTCTGATGCTGTGAAACTGTTAAAGAAACACCAAGCCTTTTCAGTTCTGCTGAGCAGATTTTTAGTCTGGAGGTTCACTTTAACAAAAATAAAATAAAATGCAGCAAACACAATCAACAGTCTATATGGATCGCCACACAAATAGGGGGAGTATCACCCTAAATTGCAATATAAAGTATAAAGTCTGTGCAGGCGCTCAACATATAATGATCAGTTCCAGTCTTTATCAAAAACTGTCAGTATTTTCAGCACAATCCCAAATGCAATGACATAGTCCAATTAGGTACTCTCACCAGATCAGATGGCTGATTTGTAGCACAGATCAGTATAAACAGCATAAAAAGTGACACTCCTTTGACATCCGTATCCGTCTGTATCTGAAACTCAAGCAGAATATGCAGACATAGCGTGATTCAGCTTCAATAGCCTGAATAATGCCAACACTCAGCTCCACACATGTGCCAGGTGACTAGACCCAGTGCTCCCGCCACCGACACCTATAGTGGTACTGTTGTACGCTCACCAGATTGGGACGCTGATCCCTTAGGCCGACCAGCAATTTGCACTTGTTGAAATAATACTTCTCGTTTTCAGCTTGCATAGGTTCCCCTTAAAACAGACGCTACATAGCGTAATACTGCTTTTATTAAAAATTTTAAAACATAACAGTGCACTCACAATGGTAGAGATCATATGCACATATAGTAAAACCCTCGATATTTCTCCAGAGCCGGTTGTTTCTTGTCTCGCGCCTCTCAGCTGCAACTTCCGCCAGAGGCTCCGCCTTACTAGTTTCGTCAGTTGTGACTCATCAGAGGCTTGCCTCTGGCGTGGCTGGGAGACGCTATAAGTGTAGTGGTATGCAAATTACTTCCGCATTACGCATTGCGTTACAGCGGGCGCTAGGAGACAACCTGACGTCCGCCTATCACTTCCGCGTTCCACACTGCGTTCCAGCGGGTGGCAAAAACCGTCCTAGTGACTTTTACTTGCGTCTATCATTACGCATGCCAGCCCTCTATTCCAACTGTCTTATTGCAAAACCCATATATAAAAATCATTTAAAATACTGTACGTCAAATTACAATCAGTGAATAATTGGGCAGTTATTGTATCTACTATTAACCCCTATAATCTATATTAGTTAAAAAACGGAACTCGATCCTAATAATGAACGGATACTGCTATCCTATACAGCATTCCTTTCTTAAAGGTACAGGCAGACATTCAAAAAGTTTATTGTTAACAAACAGATAGTGAGTACACATGGACTGTCGCTCCCTGCTCTGCCAAGAACAATGCTTAAGAAAATATGGTCCTAACATTAATATTAGTAATACTTAATTAATTAATAGTGATAAGCCACACCCCCATTTTTTATAATTATGATCCCCATATATGAAATTGCATCACAGGGGTACAGTCAATGTGCACAAGTCACATGTTATAGCATAAAAGTGCATTTCACATGCATAATACACGGAATTAAAACCTTCCCAATTTTGAGCCCCTACACATCCAATGTGGTATCCCCTTGTGTGTATGAGCCAACTTCATAATGGTGGTCCATAATAGTGAAAAATGCGAAAATATACAGAAGAATGTTTAAAAATAGATAAACCCTTTCCCTTGCTAATATATTGACAGGGGGAAACCACATTGTGGCTAATTGTGTGTTAGTGCAATCCTGCAAATAATATCAGTGATTAGCCGAACCAGTACTATATACTTTGTACAGGCCCTGCAATTAATGCCCAACGGTTAGTGTCCTTTTATAAATGTGATCCTGTGTCCTATGTTTGATGGTGTAAACAAGACCCAAAAAAAGAGGGGTCCTGGAAGCTAAAAACGTGAAAAAGGGGAAAAAATTACAAAATAAATAGTTTGAAGCAGTGAACAGCATGTATTTAATCGTCAGAAATAAAACAATTTAGGTCGAGGTCCACGTTCAACTCACCTGGCACCATAGTCTTAAAGGCATAGATCCACTTTGTTTCCATACAGGAAATTTCCCTTATTTTATGGCATCCGCGCCATCTGGTGGTTAGTTTCTGCAGTGCACAAAAGTGCATTACGCTAGGATTCCGCCCATGTTTCTCTGAAAAATGCCAGGACAGGTTATGGCTCTTAAAACCTTTCTCTATGTTCTTAACATGTTAATTAATTCTACTCTTCAGTGTCCTTTTTGTCCGGCCAATGTATTGAAGGCCGTATGGGCACCATACACGACATGTGAACTATTGCCGGTTATGAACTCTTTAATTTTAAAGCTTTCTCCTGCAACCTTATGTACATTGTATTGTTGTCTATGGGCTTGTGCTGTCCTACAGGGATTGCATTGTTTACAGGGGAAGAAGCCGGTCTGTCCCCACATATCTTTCCCACCAAATATTGGTTCATCTATACACGGTTTTACAAGGATTTTTTGCAAGTTGTTTGCCTTTCTATAAATGAACCCGGGTATTGGTGGTAGCTTCATCTCCAGGACAGGGTCATTTTGTAAAATCCCCCAATATCTTTTTATGATATTTTCCACCTCCTTGTGTTGAATATTGAAATCCAAACATATTGCATAGTCTGCCCCTTCCCTCACATCTTTTTTGGTGTTATTTGTGAGGAGTCTGCTTCTATCACAGTGCTTGATTCTTTGTATCTCTTCTCTCAAGGGGGTTTCCTGATATCCTTTTTCTATGAACCTTTTGAGTAAAATTTCTGCCTGTGCAGTATAGTCTGCATCGTCAGTACAATTTCTTTGTATTCTAGTGAACTGACTTCGAGGAAAGAAAAGGGTCTGTAGCTGGAGCCAAGCGTAATGCGCAAGGCCCAGCATGATAGGGTAGCCGTGCAGTAGGAGGGAAGGGGTGGTAGCTTAGTTGTGTGAGGGAGGAGTGGTGTTCCCGGGGTTAAATGACAGGAAGAGGCTAAGGGTATAGCGTGGGGGGTAGGCGGGGCTTAGGCACATGGAGAGGGAGAAGAAAGTTGGCCGCACGTACCTCTCACCCGCAGCATGGAAGGCATAGAGAACTTGGTGGCGCGGATCCGGGACAAGGCGGCAGCCAGGGGACCCGACTGGGTCCAGTCTCAGCTTGCAGCCATGGCCCCAAGTACGTCTGCGGGAACCGAGGTGGGGCTGCGCAGACCAAGAGGAAATCCAGGCCGTCGGAGCGGCTCAGCCCAGACGCTAGGCCAAGGAGGAGCAACCGCAATGGGAGCCCCCACAGGGACCCTCCGGCGCCCCCTGCCAAACGAATCCACGCCAGCGGCAGAGGGGCAGCCGAGAGGAATCCAAGAGGCGGGAAGCGTTCCTCCGGCGGCGCGCAGAAGGGGCAATCGGCTCCTGCGCAGTCGGCAAGAGGCTCCGATCAGCAAACGGCCCCTGGCCTCCGCTCATCCCAGCAGGAGGCTAAACCAGGGACGGGCACCGCTCCCTCCCAGGGCGCGGCGGTGGCCCAAACCCAGCGTTCAGGACAATCCAAGGTGGCCAAGAGAGGAGGGAAGAGCAGGGGCAAGACACCGTCTAGAGGCACCAACCAAGGGGGTGTTCGCAGCGAGGTGCAGCGCCGCCAGGACCATGGTGGGCAGGACGACAGTCAATCGCCAACCGACACACTACAGTCGGATGCAGATTTATCAGCAGGAGAGGAGGCAGACGCCAGCTCGGGATCCGGAGTGACGGCTGACCAGGGCGTTCGTCCGGCACAGCCAGGTGAGGCCAATAATTCCAATGTACTGACCAATTTGCTGTTTGGGTCCGGTGCGGGGGGTCAAGGTGGGGCTACGGGTATGCCATGTCAGGTACCTTCCGCATTAGAGGTGTTGTGGGCGGGTTTAAGAGCCATGTCAGGCTTGCCAGGGCCTGTGGGGGCGTGGTCCGCCCCAGGGCAGTTAGTCCCTCTTCCCCCAGTCCCCCCGGTGGTGCCGGCGATTCAGGTTACGGCCCCTTTGGCGGATCCGATCGGGCCCATAAGGGGGGAGGTATCGGTTCCATCAGGGACAAGTGATCAGTCAGGGGGAGGCGGGGCGGAGCGAAGAGAAGCGGATTTGGTGCGTCTTTCAGACGCTGCTCACAGTGAGACGTATGTTTGTTTTATGGGACGTTTGGGGGCCCACTTAAAACAGGAGACGAGGGAGCGTATATGGAGGGGGGAATACGCTGAGATTTTTTTTTCCTTTTACCGTTGGAGAAGTTTAATTTGGATAAGGGAAAACCGGATGAAAAAAAGAGGGAGGAGGAACGTCGTTCCCGGCTTATCCCGCGAACGTTCCAAAACTGGTTTCAAGCGTTCAATATATTGGCGAGCGTGATTGGGGAGCGTCAGCCGGACTGTTGTTCATCGTTATTTAGATACATGGACACGATAGGTGATGCATATAGGTCATACGCCGGAAATGCATGGCTCAGATACGACGAGCAGTTTCGGCAGAGTAAGGCGGTTCGTCCAGCTATACGCTGGGATCACAAGGACATCAAATTATGGATGCACCTTATGATTCCTGCTCGGGCTTCGCCGCCCTTTCAGGGTCAGGCCAGCAGCCCAGTTCCCACTGGACAGCTGGCCAGCAAAGGAAAAGGAGTCTGCTGGCAATTTAACGACGGATCCTGTCGTTTTGGACAATAGTGTCGTTTTAAACATGAGTGTTCAGCCTGTGGAGATTCACATCCGGCTTCCAAATGTTATAGACAGCGCAGGGGTAAGGCAGCTGAGCCTGCAAGCAAGAGGGACGCCGCCGGTGAGAGTGGAAAAAATGGAGCAGTTCCTCGGTAGGTATCCTCAGAAGAAGGTAGCAGAGTTTTTGCGTGCAGGATTTATGGATGGTTTTGTTATTCCCAGTAGTTGTACGTTATCAGCGGATGGTCCAGTGAAGAATTTGAGATCAGCATATGAATTCCCCGAGGTAGTGTCTCAAAAGTTGAACAAGGAATTGGCGGCGGGCCGTATTGCAGGCCCATTTACAGAACAACCGTTGCGCAACTTGGTGGTGTCGCCCTTGGGTGTTGTACCGAAAAAGGAAACCGGGTTCCTTTCGGCTCATCCATCATCTATCTTTTCCCAGAGGTTTATCGGTTAACGATGGCCTGTCGGATCAGGAAACATCCGTGGTATACACGTCTTTTGATGAACCATTACGTTGGGTTAAGCGCTTAGGTGCTGGAGCCTTGTTGGCAAAGACCAACATTGAAGCTGCGTTTCGGTTGCTCCCGGTACACCCGGCAAGCTTCCGTTTGCTAGGATGTCACTGGAAGGGCGAATACTTTATAGACAAATGCCTTCCTATGGGGTGTGCCATTTTTTGTTCATATTTTGAGAAGTTCAGCTGTTTTCTGGAATGGGTGGTGAGGGAAGTTGTAGGTGTATCCATTACTTGGATGATTTTTTGTTTATGGGAGCGGCGGATTCTGGAGAGTGCGTTTCCGCGCTTGCCACAATGAGACATGTGTGTGCACTGTTTGGGGTGCCGCTGGCAGAGGACAAGACAGAGGGCCCAGTGACGTCCATAAAATTCTTGGGCATCACTATCGATACTTTTGCCTGCAGAATCATGCCCATGGGGCGTGTATTCTGCAGGCGACTGTCCATGGCAACAGCGGGAAAGTCCTCTCCTCACCATCGAATCTGTCTGTCGGCAGAATTGCGGGGGGATCTAAGGGTGTGGGTTAGATTTTTGGAGGAATTTAACTGGAGACCCTTACGGATTCAGGAAATGGTAAGTAATGTTGATGCTGAGTTATTCACGGACGCGTCGGGTGCAATCGGTTTTGGCGCCTTTTTGGCAGGAAGTTGGTGTGCCTCCGCTTGGGACAAGTCCTGGGTGGAAGCAGGTTTTACCTCAAATTTGGTAATGTTGGAGTTGTTTCCTATTGTAGTGGCATTCCGGTTGTGAGGACAGAGATTGGCTGACAGAACGATCCGAATTAACTGTGATAATATGGGTGTGGTGACGGCAATCAATAACTTTTCGGCATCATCACCTCCAGTTATCTGTCTGATTGGTATTGGACTGCTTGCGGTTGAATTCTCAAATTATTGCCGTGCATTTGTCTGGAGTTGATAACGTGATTGCTGATGCCCTCTCTCGATTCCAGTGGGCCAGATTCCGGGCGGCGGCTCCATCGGCGGACAAGAGTGGAGCGGAGTGTCCCAAATCGGTGTGGAAAATTCCTTTCGGGCTGTATCTGAATTGATCAAACAATCCCTGTCAACATCATCATGGGCAGCGTACACGTTGGTATGGAACATGTGGGACGCTTTGATGGTCCAAGTGGGCGGCTGTTGCTCGCAAGAGTACAGGCTTTGACTACTATTATACTTCGTGGGAAAATGTTTTGCGGAAGGAGTGTCGTCATCAGCAATGTCGAAAAAAATGTCCGCTTTAGCTTTCTGGTTCAAAATTAGGGGTTTTCAGGATGCAACAAAGGACTTTAGGGTGAGGCAGGCATTGAAGGGCTTCAGGGTGGGGGTGGTTTACAGGGATTTAAGGTGCCCGGTGTCTTTTGAGTTGTTAGGTAAATTGGTACTCATGCTGGAAGGGGTCTGCTCATCGGCATTTGAGGTAAATTTGTTTAAGACAGGTTTTATTTTAGCATTTTTCGGGGCATTCAGGATCAGGGAACTAGTTAGTAGCAGCAAGGCCAAGGTGGGAGGCATCCTTGCGGAAGACGTTAGGGTGCATTTGGATGCCGTCATCATTCAGCTTCAGTTTTCAAAAACGGATCAATCAGGAAAGTGCAGGTACATCACTTTATTTCGGACGGACGGCCCGCTGTGTCTTTGCGCAGCAGTGGAAGCCTTTGGGGCCATGAGGCCTTCGGCGGCTCCTTCATTTTTAGTGCATAGAGATGGTACGCCCTTATCCAGGTCCCAATTTGTCACAATTTTTAGGAAATTGTTAACGGGGCTTGGGCTCCAGGCCCGCGAGTTCGCCTCCCACTCTTTTAGGATAGGCGCAGCCACGGAGGCGTTGAGGTGGGGACTTAGTGAGAATATCATAAAAAAGATAGGAGTTATTTATGTGTTATGGAAATGTTTGCTCTTAACTATGTTTTGGTTTAAATAAATGGGCTGCTTTGGGCGAAAATTTATCCAAGCCGGGTAGTCCGTGTGGTTTTATTCGGGATGCATGAAGGGGTTATGATAAGGGGGTGGGAATGGTTGTGAGGGTTGGACGGAGGCTGGGTAGGCTATACCACTATCATGCCTTTTAGCCAGGTTTTATGGTGACAGCTTCTGATTGGTATATAAGAATTCCTGTCAGTGGCCTTAAAAAATGTTTTTGTTGCCAATTTAGTATCTTTTTTAAAAATCACTTCATCCAGGAAGTCAATTTCCTTCCTATCCCATTTCACAGACAATTTAATCCCTTTTTGATTATCGTTGAGCGACGTTATATATGTTTCCAGTTCTGGTTCTGACCCCTTTCACAACCATATCAGGTCATCTATATATCTACGCCAGGTAATGACCTTACTGCTGTTGGGGTGCGCCAAAATGCTAAGATCACAGTCATCCATGAAAATATTAGCGACACTGGGGGCAAATTTTGCCCCCATGGTGCATCCTAGTGTCTGGAGGTAAAACTGCCCTCCATACCAGAAGTAATTGTGAGTGAGGGAAAAAGTTAATAACTCCAGAATGAAGTCAATTTGTTCTTCCTTGAGAGCTGTATACACCTCCAGTGCCTGTTTGACTGTCCGTATGGCCTCTGAGTGGGGAATTATTGTGTATAAGGCTGTAACATCGGCCGTGACAAGCAAATCTCCACTTTCAACCTGAATGTTATCCAGCATTTGCAACAACTGTTTGGTATCTTTTAGCAGAAGAGTTAGTTTGGTTATTACAGGTTTTAAAAAATTATCTATATACTCTCCCACTCTTTGGTTTAAAGAACGAATCCCACTCACAATGGGTCTACCTGGAGGTTGTGATATGTCCTTATGGATTTTTGGGTTGTGGTAAACAACCGGTATCCTTGGTGCATCAATAGCCATACACTTAAATTCCGCATCATTAAGGATCTCTTTATCCAACCCACCTTTCAAAATCTGTCTTAATTCCATCATATACTCACTGGTGGGGTCTTTTTTTAATTTTGTATATGTCAGGTTATCGTTCAATATCCGCTCCATTTCCATTCTATATTGATCCCTATGCATAATCACAACACCCCCCCCCCCCCCCCCTCCCCGCCTTTGTCTGCTGGTCTGACCAAAACATCTTTATTTTGGCTAAGCATTTTTATTTGCTGGAAATCTTTCACCAGTATTCCCAACTTGGATTTTCTCCAAATCCTTCAGAACCATATTCTTAACCTCCTTGCTGGTTCAATTCCTCCGACAAGGAGGCAGCGCAGGAGTTTTTTTTTTTTTTTAAATCATGTAGCGAGCCAAGGGCTTGCTACATGATAGCCGCTGAGCGGCGGCATCCCCCCACCCACTCCGATCGCCTTCGGCGATCAGAGTATGCAGGAAATCCCGTTGAGAACGGGATTTCCTGCAGGGCTTCCCCGGTCGCCATGGCGACGGGGCGGGATGGCGTGACCGACGTCATAGGGAATCCCGATCCGCCCCTCAACGCTGCCTGGCACTGATTGGCCAGGCAGCGCAGGGGTCTGGGGCGGGGGGGAGCGGCTTGGCGCGACGGATCGGCGGCGAGCGGCGGCGATCGGAAGTTACAAGCAGCTAGCAAAGTGCTAGCTGCTTGTAACAAAAAAAAAAATTATGCAAATCGGCCCAGCGGGGCCTGAGCAATCCTCCTGCGCAGGTTACCTCGAACTGAGTTCGGGATAACCGGCAAGGAGGTTAAAGACTTGTACTGTGCCGTCTCGAGTGTTATCCGGACCTATTTTTTAGGGACGTATGTACATACTGTTCTCTGGAAGTTATCATATTGGTCCTAGTATTGGCCCTTCCTTGGACAAAAAATATTTTTTAATATTTAGCTTCCTAACATATTTGTTAACATCAACATAGGCTGAAAATTGTTTAATGCTTGTTTAGGGGCGAATTTTAAACCCTTATCGAGGATTTGCAATTCCCCTTGAGAGAGTGGGACCCCCCTAATATTAAAGATCCCCTCTCCCTTCTTTACCTTCTCCTTTTTATGAAGTCTTCTTGCTCGTCTACCTCGTCGATTCCCCTTTGTCTGACCATTCTCTGCTTGTACTCTAGATTTTCCCATTCCACCCTGGGCAATTCCCCCCCTATAAATGATGGTAAACTTTTTCTGCTGTGCAGTATTACGCTACTGTATATAGCGTCTGTTTTAAGGGGAACCTATGCAAGCTGAAAACGGGGAGTATCATTTCAACAAGTGCAAATTGCTGGTCGGCCTAAGGGATCAGCGTCCCTATCTGGTGAGCGTACAACAGTACCACTATAGGTGTCGGTGGCGGGAGCACTGGGTCTAGTCACCTGGCACATGTGTGGAGCTGAGTGTTGGCATTATACATGCTATTGAAGCTCAATTACGCTATGTCTGCATATTCTGCTTGAGTTTCAGATACAGACGGATAGTCGGATACGGATGTCAAAGGAGTGTCACTTTTTATGCTGTTTATGCTGATCTGTGCTACAAATCAGCCATCTGATCTGGTGAGAGTATCTAATTGGACTATGTCATTGCATTTGGGATTGTGCTGAAAATACTGACAGTTTTTGATAAAGACTGGAACTGATCTTTATATGTTGAGCGCCTGCACAGACTTTATACTTTATATAGGTATATGTATATACTGTATAGGTACCGACCGAAGTCTGCCTGGATTTTGACTACCCTCTGCCTGCCACCTGCACTGACGTCTGCCTGGATTTTGATTACTCTCTGCCTGCCACCTGCACTGACGTCTGCCTGGATTTTGACTACCTGCCGTCTGCACCGACATCTGCCTGGATTTTGTCTACTCTCTGCCTGCCGCCTGCACTGACATCTGCCTGGATTTTGTCTACTCTCTGCCTGCCGCCTGCACCAACATCTGCCTGGATTTTGATTACTCTCTGCCTGCCACCTGCACTGACGTCTGCCTGGATTTTGACTACTCTCTGCCTGCCACCTGCACTGACGTCTGCCTGGATTTTGACTACCTGCCGTCTGCACTGACATCTGCCTGGATTTTGTCTACTCTCTGCCTGCCGCCTGCACCGACATCTGCCTGGATTTTGTCTACTCTCTGCCTGCCGCCTGCACCGACATCTGCCTGGATTTTGTCTACTCTCCGCCTGCCGCCTGCACCGACATCTGCCTGGATTTTGACTACCCTCTGCTTGCTACCTGCACTGACGTCTGCCTGGATTTTGACTACCTGCCGCCTGCACTGACATCTGCCTGGATTTTGTCTACTCTCTGCCTGCCGCCTGCACCGACATCTGCCTGGATTTTGACTACTCTCTGCCTGCCGCCTGCACAAACCTCTGCCTGGATTTTGACTACTTTCTGCCTGCCTTATTTAAACAGTTTCACAATTTTTTAAGTTTATTCATAAATGTAATGAATTCAACTATTTTGTGTTCCAGTCTTTTATTTATATTCAGAATGTCTACCAGGCTTTTATTCTGATACATTTTGGCGAGTTATGACTTAAGAATTGGAGGCCTAAAATTCTTGAATTTTTTTTTACTGCTTTTGACTCATAATTCCAGACAGAAATGCACCGCCAGGGAGGTTAATGTGCTCTCATACATGTTTGTATAATTCCCCCCCGCACTGCTCTGAGGTGACAAGCAGCCTGATGAAGCACTGATTGCGAGCACAGGCACAAAGTTTATGACGCTGTTGGACACATTTTTATAGTCGCTGCTCTCCCATTGCCAGGAAAGGAGGTGGATTCTCCAATGGATTGTATTTAGTGATTTTAGCAGCCTCACGTTTTAATATCCGGCTTTTCCATCAGTCTGGCATGGCGCTGTGACATATGACACACATGAAGACTATTTCCCCCTCCTTTAAGCACTTCCCCCCTCATGGACCCCCTTTTTCCTGTTGAGCCCCTGTTTGAGTCTTTTGGTCTCAGCTATGATTGGCAGCTGGTAACATTAAACTTCAGCACGATGTGCAGCAGGTCAGGATTGCTGTTGCTACTTTTTCCTGTTAAATATGATTTACTTTCTGCGCCCCGTCAGGCGGCTGAGGTCTGAAAAGCTCATTTTGAAACCTTATTTGAAAGGTGGCCAGATGGGACTTGTAGAGAGTCAGACAACTCGTAACTCCGCTCTCACAAACTGATGACATCCTCCATAACTTAAAGACCTCTTTCTACGGGGGCCGCCAGGGTTGTGTAACAGACATATGTGCACATTTACACCACCGCTAGGATGAAAAACTGTAAAACTTAAATAAGAGATGTACATTCTGTCCCAGAGTACAATGCACTGTAAATGACTTTTTTTCTATGTAGCTGAATTTCACTAATAGTAGGTATTACTAATATGATGGCTCTGAACCTCTACTGGCAGGTTATAGACTGTTCCATTATTTCCCCATTTAAAGGGAACCAGAGACGTAGCACCCTCATGTATTTTACCATATATATCAGTAGGAACATTAGAGAAACCACCTACCCTGCTCTCTGTTTCATCCTCACTGCTAAAAGTGTCTGTTATCAGCTGTCACAAGAATCCCAGACTGAGCAATTAAATCTGGCTTTGCTGGGAATGATTATTGCTGAGTCATTATAGCAAAGCCACAAGGGGGCAGGCTTGGACTTGAAATAACACCACAGAAGACAGACTTAGCTATAATCTTTCCGTAGCAAAGCTAGACTGAGCAGCCTGAGTGCTCAGTCGGGGATTCTTATCAGAGGTGATAACAGTCAGATTACACAGAGAACAATGAAACAAAGAGCAGATTATGTGTTTACTGTCATGTTCCCACTGATTTATAAGGTAAAATACAAGAGGGTGCTTCATCTCTGGTTCTCTTCAACATGGGCAGCCATAATGTACCCGGTGTAACAAATACAGCCATAATGACTTAACCTCCCTGGCGGTTTATTTATTTTGCCAGGGAGGCTGAAATGGAGTTTTTTTTTAATTTAAAAAAAAATTTCTCATGCAGCCAACTGAAAGTTGGCTGCATGAAAGCCCACTAGAGGGCGCTCCGGAAGCGTACTTTCGACCGCCATGGCGACGAGCGGAGTGACGTCATGGACGTCAGTCGACGTCCTGACGTCAGAGCCGCCCGATCCAGCCCCTAGCGCCGGCCGGAACTGTTTGTTCCGGCTGCGCTGGGCTCGGGCGGCTGGGGGGACCCTCTTTCGCCGCTGCACGCGGCGGATCGCCGCGGAGCGGCGGCGATCGGACAGCACACGCGGCTGGCAAAGTGCCGGCTGCGTGTGCTGCTTTTTTCAGATTGCAAATCGGCCCAGCAGGGCCTGAGCGGCGACCTCCGGCGGCATACCCCGAGCTCAGCTCGGGATTACCGCCAAGGAGGTTAAGTCGCCCTACCTCTCAAGCCCGCTGTCTGGGTGTCACGCTGGACTCCGCACTCTCCTTCACTCCCCACATCCAAAACCTCACAAAGTCCTGCAACTACCACCTTCGTAACATCTGTAAGATTCTCCCTTTCCTGACCTCTGCCACCACCAAACTCCTCATCCATGCCCTTATAATTTCCCGCCTTGACTACTGCAATGCACTTCTGTCTGGTCTCCCTATGACCCGAACAACCCCGCTGCAGTCCATCATGAATGTGGCAGCAAGAATTACCCACTCCTCCCATCGCTCCACCAGGGCGGCTCCCCTCCGTGAATCCCTCCACTGGCTTCCTATCCAGTCCAGAATCAGATTCAAGATACTGTGTCTGACCTACAAATCCGTCCACAAAACCTGTCCAACCTACATTTCCGATCTTACTCAGAGGTACACACCTAGCCGCTCACTCCGCTCCTCCATTGAACTTCGCCTGACCGCCCCCCGATTCACCCAGTCCCAGGCATGCCTCCAGGACTTCTCAAGAGCTTCTCCAACACTATGGACTCCCTACCTCCACCCATTAGGGCAGCCCCCTCCTTCAACATCTTCAAGAAGGCCCTCAAAACTCACCTTTTCACTCTGGCCTACCACCCCTCACAAGTGCTCCAAACCCACAGCTGAACTCTGGACCCCTACCTTTCATGTCCCTACCTGTCCCTCTAGATTGTAAGCCTTTGGGCAGGGCCCTCCTCCTTTTGTATCCAGCCTGATCTTGCACCTCTATTACTGTGCACCCATGCTATGCACTTGAGTGAACCTAACTGGCCTAATCTCCATGCTCCCCTCCAGTGACTGACTAAGCATTACCTTGTACTCATACTGTGCTGTGTGATCTGGTTTTCTTGTATTCCTGTACTGTCATATTGCTGTATGTCATCCCTAAATATTGTCTGTAACCTAAATTAATGTCCAGCACTGCGTAATATGTTGGCGCTTTATAAATACAATAAATAAATAAATGTGCCCAGTTGAACAAATGCAGTCAACATTCACACATATAACATGGGCAACCATAATGTAACCTGTATAACAAACGCATCCATTATTTCCCCATATAACATAGCCATAATATTCACTATATCATGCATCATGATCTCATCATGTCATTTCCCCATATGACATATGGAGCCATAATGTTCTCTATATAACAAGTGCAGCCATCATTCCCCCTTATAACAGGGGCAGCCATAATGTACTCTGTATAACTCATGCAGCCATCATTTCCCCATATAATACAGACAGCCATAATGGACCCTGTATAACAAATGTGGCCATTGTTTCCCTATATAATACAGGGAGCCATAATGTACCTGATATAACAAATGCAGCCAACATTTCCCCATATAACACGGGCAGCCATAATGGACTTAGTATAACACATGCAACTATAATTTCCCATATAATATGGGCAGCCATAATGTACTCTGTATAACACATGTGGCCATCAGTTCCCCATATAATATGGCCAGCCGCAATGTACTCTGTATAACACATGCAGCCATCATTTCCCCTTATAACAGGGGCAGCCATAATGTAATCTGTATAACTCATGCAGCCATCATTTCCCCATATAATACAGACAGCCATAATGGACCCTGTATAACAAATGTGGCCATTGTTTCCCTATATAACACAGGGGGCCATAATATACCTGATATAACAAATGTAGCCATCATTTCCCCATATAACATGGGCAGCCATAATGGACTTAGTATAACACATGCAACTATAATTTTCCCATATAATATGGGCAGCCATAATGTACTCTGTATAACACATGCAGCCATCAGTTCCCCATATAACACGGGCAGCCGCAATGTACTCTGTATAACACATGCAGCCATCATTTGCCCATATAACATGGGCAGCCATAATGTACCCCATATAACACAATCAGCCCTCAGTTCGTTATCGTCTCTGTGAAGTCCACATTTTCACATATAACAAGGGAAGCCATAATGGACTTAGTATAACACATGCAACTATCATTTTCCCATATAATATAGGCAGCCATAATGTACTCTGTATAACACATGCAGAGATCAGTTCCCCATATAACATGGGCAGCCGCAATGTACTCTGTATAACTTATGCAGCCATCATATCCCCATATAACACGGCCAGCCGCAATGTACTCTGTATAACACATGCAGCCATCATTTCCCCATATAACAAGGGAAGCCATAATGTACTTCGTATAACACATGCAGCCATCAGTTCCCCATATAACACAGGCAGCCGCAATGTACTCTGTATAACTCATGCAGCCACCATTTCCCCATATAACAAGGGCAGCCATAATGTACTCTGTATAACACATGCAGCCATCATTTGCCCATATAACATGGACAGCCATAAATGTACCCCATATAACACAATCGGCCCTCAGTTCGTTATCGTCTCTGTGAAGTACACATTTTCCCATATAACAAGGGCAGCCATAATGGACTTAGTATAACACATGCAACTATAATTTTCCCATATAACAAGGGCAGCCATAATGTACTCTGTATAACACATGCAGCCATCATTTGCCCATATAACATGGGCAGCCATAATGTACCCCATATAACACAATCGGCCCTCAGTTCGTTATCGTCTCTGTGAAGTCCACATTTCCCCACATAACAAGGGCAGCCATAATGGACTTAGTATAACACATGCAACTATAATTTTCCCATTTAACAAGGGCAGCCATAATGTACTCTGTATAACTCATGCAGCCACCATTTCCCCATATAACAAGGGCAGCCATAATGTACCCCATATAACACAATCGGCCCTCAGTTCGTTATCGTCTCTGTGAAGTCCACATTTTCACATTCCAAAACACGGGATTATAAATGTGACTCTGTGGCCTTATGCTATAATCCCTGGTCTTCATTAAGAACCAATGGGTTCTCCTCTCCCAGTATGAGGCATCATTATGTGTTCTGACTAGATTTTCCATATATCAACAACAGGATATGAAGAGAGCAACCACAAAAATGTCCCTGGCTGAAGAATGTATTGTATCATATTTAGTCCATTCCCTTTTCCAACACCAACAACTCAAGAAATTATAATATATATATATATATATTTATAGGGATTAGTTTACTCTTCTGGAGACAGAGAGGATAACTGATCTTAAATTAGTAAAATATCAATCACACTAACATGATAAACAAATAGATTGAGATATAGAGAGAGATACACTTATAGGTAGACAGACAGACAGGGAAAAGGAAAAAAGCAAAGCATCCAGCACTCCAACAAAAGGCTGTGAATCCACTGTGTAGAGAGCCTCAGTATGTTCAATGGACAGCATTCTCCAGGATAACAGAAGTACCGTACATACTGGGCCATTTCTTGGCAGTGTGGGCTGGCTGCAGACCAGCAAGTAGAAGAGGGGGGGGGGGGGGCACAGACAGAAGGACATAACTGCTATGGAGCTGGTGACATGCGGTGCAGCCAACTGGAAGAAGAAGATTACCAACTCAATCACCTTCCTTGACTCCTCCTAGGCTGCCTGCGTCAGACGTCAAGTCATCATCACGTCACCACCGTGTGATGACACCTGATGTCCTGTAGCGGTACTGCAGATTGTCAGTGCGCGGCGCCCATGGAGGAGTCGACTTTCCAGGCTCTCTTCGCCTGTGTGTGTGTTCCTGGTCCCTGCTGCCTCCTAAATGAGCGGCTGGTCACTAGTAAGTAGGCAGATCTACTTGTGACCTGTGGCTGTGTAACTGTCCCTAAAGAGTAAGGGTTCCCGAGTCCACGGGGGTCCATGCCCTGGGTTCAATTTAGCCTACAAAATGACCTGCATATATACGGGTGGATAAGCCCTCCCACGCATACGACACCCCCCCCCCCCCTCACACACACACACACACGGCCAAAAGTAGGCCAAAAGCTATAACTCACGGATTGGCCAATGCCCCACCAATGTGCTGCTGTCGCCCCCCCATGCAAAGCGTGCAGGGGCAGCTCTATTAACAATATGGCACTAAAATAGACCCTCCCCACTTAACAAAAGGCAGCAATAGGGGCCTTTTGTTGCAGTCAAACTTCGCCACAGGGCTCCTGAGCCAGCCCCCCCCTTTCCTCACCCCCAGCTTAACTGTGCTACCAGGCCCTGAAATGTATTTGGCAGAGTAGTGTCTCAACTGTACTGGTGCTTCTCTGTTTGTCAGTCCAAGGCTTCATGCACTCCACACCTTTATCCACCGGAGGCGCCATCTTCTCCGTGACCTGTGGCATGTTATTACATAGTACCATCATGTGTTGGGTCACGAAGGGGAGGCACAATTGCAAGGATGTAGATGGGGATGCATGAAAGAAAGGGTAGACAGAGGAGTGTGCCAACTGGGACAGGAGAAACGCTACTCTGCCAAAGACACTGCAGGGGCCCTGGGGAACACAATTACATTGGGGAAGAGGGGGGGCACCTTGGGGGCCCTTACAGGCTCCGGGGCCTTGGGGCAATTGCCCCCTTTGCCTCTATGGAAGTACTGGCCCTGAGTATAGTGCAAACTCAATAGTACAGAAAACAACGCAGTACTGTATTGCGAAATTTAGCAGAAGCGAGGTAAACACGTTCTCACACATTCACAATTTGCGTGAGAATTATAGTAAGTTTGAACCCAGCCTAACAATATTTTTCCACCTTGCACCAGGGTTGCCAACTCATCCCTTTATATATTGACACATCTAAGTTATACAGGTTCTGGGGCTTCTCACAGATAATCACTGCCTAAACCAAGACATTTATAATTCATAAGCGTCCGTATTTAAAGGGTGAGTTGGCAACACTGCCTTGCACCCTACCATTTCAGTGACCAATCCACTGGAGCCTACGAACACACATGGCAGAAACGCTAGCGTTGCGGAAAACGCGAGTATTTTTGATGCCTGAAAGTCTATGGGCCGCATGTAAAAAGCCATATATGTGCGTCTTAAACTTGCTGCATATTTTTCAAAAACGCCTGCAAAACGCACATAATGTATCTAAAAGGAGATGCAGAGGAATATGTTTAACATGCGTTTTTGATGCATTTAAAAATATATATATATATCTATATATGTTGCTGTTTTTTACTCCATTGATCAGGGAAATGAATTAAAAAAATGCAAATGCGAAATGAAAAAAAAAAAAAGGCATGGAAAACGAAGCAAGACAAATGTAGTGCAGAAAACACACAGTTTCTAACAATTTTAGCCTGCTTCAGTATTGCTTTAAGAAACACTGCAAAGTCAACAGCTAAGTTTAGATGGATAAATAGATATATAGGTAGATAGATAGATAGATAGCATATGCTGGTCACTTGAGTTTTCAACTTTATGGGTGAACCATTATTTATAAGGAACTGGGATAAAAAGATGGTTGGGGCGCATACATGGTGGAGCCTAACCCTAAGACCTCCCTGATGGTGCACTGGTGGTGCCTAACCCTAAGACCCCCCCTGGTGGTGCCTTACCCTAAGACCCCCACTGGTGGTGCCTAACCCTAAGACCCCCCTGGTGGAGCCTAAGCCCAAGACCCTCCCCGGTGGAGCTAAACGCTAAGACCCCCCCTGGTGGAGCCTAACCCTAACACCTCACTGATGATGCGCTGGTGATGCCTAACCCTAAGACCCCCACTGGTGGTGCCTAACCCTAAAACCCCCTTGGTGGAGCCTAACCTTAAGACGCCCCTGGTGGAGCCTAACCCTAAGACCCCAACTGGTGGTGCCTAACCCTAAGCACCCCCCTGGTGGAGCCTAACCCTAAGACCTCCCTGATGGTGCTATAACCCCCCCCCCCCACACACACACACACACACACCCTAACCCCCCCCCCCCCCTTCCTGCCGCAGAGCTGCTAAATCTCAGCTTTTATAATAGGCGCCTACGGCACTTTTACGTTTTCCATAAGGGTTCCTGCGCCTATTTTGCCTGATTCGGTTGGGGGCAATCGCGGATTTGCCCATTTGCTGCTGCAAAGTTTGTTTGTTTTTTCCATTGTTTTTCTAATCCGATTTCTTGCAAACATTTGTTTGTCTATTGAAAACGCCTTATAACCACTGCAAATTTTAAAATTCAGTCTAATTTTGAATTTCTGTAAAATGTTCCTGAATATCAAAAGTCTAACAAATGCTGTACAAGTATCTTAATGGGAAACACGATTTCCTTGTTTCAGTAGCAGTGTCCCTTTAAGAATAACAAATAGAGGGTAAAAGACAATAGCGAGTGTCTAGCCGCAAAGGGTTACGGCTCAGATGTATCTGTAATAAAGACTCTGTTTCACGGAGATTCTCCAAACAATGAGAGCGCCGGGGCTGTCTAATTACTGCCAGACAGGGATGCTAAGGAGGAATTAATGACATTTGACAAGTGCAATTAATAATTAAAGGAAAGCCGGGAGTCACACAAGAGGCAGATGACAATAGCGGAATGAATATTGAAATATGATAACAGAGGCGCCAAGCAGAATAAAATTAGTTAAAGTGGTCAAAACGGGTGCAAGGGAGGGTGCAAAATCAGGTCATGAACCAGACAGAGGCGCTCTACCTGGTTCATGACCTGATTTTGCACCCTCCAAATAATCGTTTGCCTGAAGAAGCGGGACTGTTACCCGTGAAACGCGTTGCACTTTTGGAGTTACTAATAAATGTTACTTTAGACTGTAAGTAACCTGTCCATTGTCCGGCCATTTTTTTCAGAAGGGAGGTGAGTCCACCCACTTCCCCCTTTTTAACAATTTTAACTAATTTTATTCTGCTTGGCGCCTCTGTTATCATATTTCAATATCATCTAGTCCACCCTTGGTGGAGGGGTGTATCCCCATTTTCTCCTATCTACAGAGAGCGACTTTTTAACCTGAGCGGGGTCAGGTTACAATTCTCCCCGCCGGCCTTTCCAGTGGTTGCCTTTGTGGCGACCCACCCTTGTGAGTATAATCATCTCATTTATTCACAACAGACCTCTCCATATTAACATACTGCACCATATTGGGCTCTCGGTTTCTCCCCCATTTTCAAGCTATAGCGGAATGAATGTACATGACAGATCCGCCTGCTTCTGCTGCTCAGTCCGGCTGACCGCCACCTCCCATGATGCTCCTGGACTGGGTATCCCTTCCGACTTTGTACGCCGCTGCCCCTCACCTTGTCAAAGCGGTGCCAGGCCCCTCTCCACCCCGGCGTGCCAGGCCACGCGGACGCAGTGACAGGGCTCTGCCAGGTGTTGACAAGCCTGTTTGAAATTCACAATTTGGGGAGGAAATTAGAAGTGGACAAGGGGAAGCGGAGGGCCAGGGGAGGATTTCCATATCAAAGACATGAATGCGAGAGGGGTAATTATGGCAGCCAGTCAGCAGCTTCCTGATCTGCGTTTGAAGGGGCCAAAGACAAAGGCCATAGCGATGATCGCATTGTGCAAATTTTGCTTGTGCAAAATTTTGTGGAAAATTTCACAATTATGTTTATTTTGTATTTATGATTTTTGAAGTGATTCTGCACAGTCCATTCATAACTTTTACATGTTTTTCAAAATTATGAACACGGCCACCATAAACGATTTTTCGTGCGCATTTTTGCTTAAACCAGAGACAAGTGGGGACAAGTAAAAGAAAAAACAATTCTTGTAGTTCTTCAAAAAAATCAATTTTAAAATATGTCATATTCAAAGACAAAAATGTTTTTTTAAACTCTGTGAAATGACAGTATGCTACGGAACACTTTAGTATATACTGAGTTCCAAGTTCTGCATAGAAAATGTTCTACGTTTTGACCACTTAATGTTTTTGCAAAAGTATATCTACACCCCCAGAGACTTCATCTTAGCTCCAGGGTCGTAGATATACATACCTCGCCGTGATCGCCACTGTGTGCGCTCCCGCGTGTGTACATGCTACCGCCCATTAATGCACAGTTTCCATTCACTGATCTAAGTGCCTGTGATCAATGAGCACCAGCATCAATAAGATGCCGATGGTCATTGACAAAAGTGAAAGCAACGTATACACATATTACTTCCTCTATGTAATGTAGGAATATAAAGTGGGGACACACCTAGTGGCCAAATAGTAAAACTACACCTACAAACTGTACATTACAATAAAAAATACATAAAATACCCCATTACGTAACCCCTTACCTCCCCTCCCATAGTTAAAGGGAACCAAAGAGGATGCAGACAAACTTTTATACATACCTGGGGCTTCCTCCAGCCCCATACACCTGGATCGCTCCCACGCCGCCGTCCTCCGCTGCCTGGATCCGCCGGTACCGGGTCCCGTCATTGCCGCGAGTCGACCAGTCGGCCGGCGGACACGGCCAATTGTCCGCATCACAGGGGGCTCCCTCCCTACAGGTACGCGTGTGGCTGCTTACGTACGGGTCTGGAGGGAGCCCCTGTGATGCGGACAATTGGCCGCGTCCGCCGGAAGTGCCGGGCCCGGTACCGGCGGATCCAGGAAGCGGAGGATGGCGGCGTGGGAGCGATCCAGGCTTTTTTCTATTTTACAGAAGCATTCCTCTCTGGTTACCTTTAACATAATAAAACACACATATATATATATATATATATATATATATATATATATATATATATATATATATTTTTTTTTTTTTATTTTTTTTTTTAAAGTGAAAAAAAAAAAAACATAAATAGTTACCTTAGGGAAACAACTTTTTTTAATATGTATGTCATGAGCGTATATTATTGCTATGTTTGCAAATAAGGGCTTGTAATTAGTGACGGACAGAAAATGGAAAAAAATACATCTTTATTTCCACATAAAATATTGTTGCCATACATTGTATGGCATATTTTATGTTTTTATGTACCGTATGTATTTTATGTATGGTATGGCATATTTTAAACGTTGTAATAACCAGGACAAAAGGGCAAATACAATATGTGGGTTTTATTCAAAGTAGCCCGTTTAAATTTTAAAACTATAATGGCCAACATCTGAGAAATAATTATTTTTTATCAATTTTTTCTTATTATTACCGTTAAAATGCATTTAGAATAAAATAATTCTTAGCATAATGTACCACTCAAAGAAAGCCTAATTGGTGGGGGAAAAAAACAAGATATAGATCATTTTATTGTGATAAGTAGTGATAAAGTTATTGTCAAATTTAACCATTTACCGACATCCTATCGTATTAAAACGTCATGCTTACCGCTATTAACGGCAACATGACGTTTTAATACGTCGCGCATTCCCGCCGCTGCTACCGACGTGTGCGCGCCGCTACCGCTGCCATTACCGTCGGGATCCCGTGCTGGGTGATTGGGGAAGAAGACCGAACGGTCCTCTACCCAATCGCAGTGCCTGGAGAGAATGGACGTGACCGCGAACAGCGGCTACGTCCATTCACATAAACAGGAAATGTAACAGTTTAATAAAGTGTAGTAAAAAAAAAAGTGAACACGTCCTATGAGTGTTCACTAGCGCCATCTTGTGGCCAAAAAGTATATTACACCTACAAAATACATACATTTTCAAGTACATACACTTCATTAATAAAATTACACTTCCAACCCTCCCCCCCAAAAAAAACACTTGTAAAAAAAAAAATCAGCTTAAAAAAAATAAATAAATAGTTGCCTTAGGGACTCAGCTTTTTTTATTCTATATTTTATGGGGGAAAATGTATTTTAATTTATTACATAGGGGCTTGTAATTATGGCCAGAACAAACAGAAAAATAACCACTTATATTTCAAAATAATATACTGTCGCCATACATTGTGATAGGGACATAATTTAAACGGTTTAATTATTGGGACCTCTGGGCAAATAAAACGTGTTTGTTTTATGCACAGGAGAATGTTTAATTTTAAAACTATAATGGCTGAACACTGAAAAATGATGATTTTTTTTCTTTTTTTTCTGTTTTTCTCATTAAAATGCATTTAGAATAAAAAAATTCTTAGCAAAATGTACTATCCACAGAAAGCCTAATTAGTGGCGAAAAAAACGAGGTATAGATCATTTTCTTGTGATAAGTAGTAATAAAGTTATTAGGGAATAAAAGGGAGGAGCGCTGACAACTGAAAATTGCTCTGGTCCGTTAGGATAAAAACCCTTGGGGGTGAACTGGTTAAGCGAGGAGTGCTGAAATGTAAAAATTGCTCTGGCCCATAGGGGAAAAACCACTTAGTGGTAAATTGGTTAAAGCTTTCCGTGCCTACCTGCTGGTGTCATGGTGTTTAAAACCTGGTGTGGCTGTTTATGTCACTACCCTTGTTACAGTGCCCTTCATTGTAATGCCTCCTTTTTCTAGTGCAGTTTATTAATGTGCTCATTATTATTCTGACCTTCAATTTAGTGTTTCTTTAGTGTGCTCTCTACCTATTATACCCCCCCCCCCCCCCCAACCCCTACGCTGGGGAAAACCGCCAAGCAACCCCTGTAGAGATTTCGAGGAACCCTAGTTGAGAAAGCCTGCTCCAGAGGATGGACCAGGAAAAAATGGCGTATACCGCAATGGCGCCAGAATGTTGCACTTCAAAATGGTAAATTACGTTTGCCTTGCTTTTCAGTGGTGCGCCAGAAAATTTATATTCTGGTAAGCGGAGGGTTCAGTGTGACAGGCGGCAGGGGTTAAATGATACATTACCTGCTCCTGGACGAACGCTTTTCATCTCCACCTGTTAGTTTGAATGAGCCCGACAGCCAGCCAATCAGCAAGCGGCTTCAGTCCCCTGATGGTGATTGGCTGGCTGCAGTACTCTTTCAAACTAAACAGGAATTGGAGAGGAGACGGGATCGCCGGCACCAGGTAATCTATCACAGATGCCGGTAATTACATCTTATTGCTAAGGTTATTGAATGTTTTAGGACATTTATAAAACGGTAAAAAACCTTAGTAGCAGGATACTATTATCGGCATTACCCTGCGCCATTTTTTCCCCCACGCCTCTTTAGTTTGTACGCCTGATCCAGAGGCTTCTCTCTACCAATGTGACTTGATTTCAGGTTTGTTTTAAAATGCATAAAATGTGTATGGAGAACTCAGAACTCGGCATATAGTAGAGTGTACCGCAGCCAAATGTCATTTTACAGAGTTTAAAAAACATTTTTGAGAAAAAAAATTGCATTATTCCAACAGAAACAAATTTTGTATTTTTAATTACGGTTATGCAAAAAATGAATTACAAATTTACCAAACATTTTACATTATGAAATAAATGTAAATTTTGATGTAAAATTTTGATTATGCAAAGTTCAAGCTCAACACTATCCCCAAGTCTCACCCCCATGAGAAGCTAAATAAAACACACAACACAATTCAAAGTCATTCACTGTAGTGTGTGTAACCATAGTAAGATTCCACCACCATTTATACCAATATAATACGTTATAATATATATATACTTGAGGTCAGAGATGGATAAAGATGTAATGGGGCTCTAGGCAAGGTAGTAGATCTGAGGCCCCCTTGTGGTCTTTTTGGTAAGCTGAAGTGGAAAGAGGTCAGGGAAGGAGGCTGGTGGGTCCCTTGACACCCACTAGGCCCCAGGCACCTGCCTAGTTTACCTGATGGATGACCCTGCTTTGCTGGAGGTAGACAGCCCTGGTGCTCTCCTGTAATACCCATTGTGCACTGTTACAGGCCACCAGAGATGTCTCCTGTGTGATAATGCAGCCATCATGTTACTCATATAAGAAGTGTGATCACCGTGTCCTCCCCATAGCAAGTGCAGCAATTATGCCCCCCTATAACAAGTACAGTCGTCATGCTCTCCCCCCATGTAACAAGTGCAGCAATAATTAATTCTATGTTACATGCAACTGTCACGTTCCTCAAGACCACCGTGTATAACAAGAGCAGGTATCATGTTCACCCTACAACCCCAAGTATAGCCATCATGTTCCCCTATATACAGCAAAGTCCCTGTTATCGGAACTCAGGCAACTGGAAGTCTCCACTAACTGGCATGCCCGAGGACAGTGCTTTTACAATTGGCAGAGATTTGCAGAGCTTCGCAGCAGAAGCAACTTACCGATCCTCCAGACACCAACTTCTACACTTCCTGCAGCTTCCAGCAGCTTCCCTGCGACCATGTATGGATCCCGGCATGTCATGTGACCCACATATCGGGTCACATGACATCATCCTGCTGGGACCTGTACAAAGAGGATGCAGGGAAGCCACTGGGAGCTACAGGAAGTGTAGAAGATGGAACCTGGAGGATTTGTAAGTAGTTTCTGCTGCACAGGGGGCGGGTTGGGCTATTTTCGACCAGTGGCTCAAGCAAACGGAAAGCACATATATCTGGCATCCGCTGGGCGGACGTTCTGCCGACAGACTGTACACACGTCCTACTGTCGGCAGAACGTCTGCCCAACAGGAGGGTCTGACGGACCCGGCGTTTGCTAAAGTATGGCGTGTGTATGCGCCTTAAAAGAGTCCCGCAGCCTACAGCAGGGAGTCATGGCTCTGAAATGGAGAAGTGATAAACTGTAGTCTCCCCTTCTTCCAAAGCTCCTCCTCAACACCAGCAGCCAGTGGCGTAGCAATAGGGGTTGCAGAGGTTGCGCCACATCGGGGCCCTTGGGCCAGAGGGGCCCCGAAGGGCCCTCCCTCAAATACAGTATAAGCTCTCTATTGGTCCTGTGCTCATAATAATCACTTCTATAGATACTTTGAATAGTGGTAATCATTAACAAACTGTTCCCCATCCCCTTCTTGCACCTCTGACACTGTAGTTGCCATTGGCAGGTTTTGGTGCGCCATATCAATTGTTATGTATAGAATGCATGGGGGGCCCCATTGCAAAACTTGCATCGGGGCCCACAGCTCCTTAGCTACGCCACTGCCGACGGCAGGGAGCGCTCTGCGCATGCGCAGTAGCAATTTTCACATACTGTGCATGTGCAAAAGGCATTCCGAAGACTCCCGAAGCACGGGCAGCACAGAGGAACATGAAGGCTCTATAGTATCCAGAGCCTTCCCTCTAGATAAGGTAATTATCCAAGGTAAGTATCTAACCGGAAGCAAATTCTCGCATTTCATGGTTGCTTAAAATTCAACATCTTTACTGCTGACAGGGGCATCACTGGAGAAAGTTAGTTTGTTCCAATGTAAGCAGAAACAACACCTGCTTTACCAGAGTGCTCTGGGACTTAAAGAGAAACCTTAACCAAGAATTGAACTTCATCCCAATCAGTAGCTGATACCCCCTTTCCCACGAGAAATCTATTCCTTTTCTCAAACGGATCATCAGGGTGCTCTGTATGGCTGATATTGTGGTGAAACCCCTCCCACAGTGTGATGTCAGGACCATGGTTCTGACATCACACTGTGGGAGCCTTGTTGCATTGTGGAAAATAACAGCTGTTTGCAGCTGCCGAAATAGCAAGCAGCATCTCCTTCCAGTGACAGCACCTTCCAGCAGTAAAAATGTCACCATGTGATAAATGTCAGAATGTAAAACAGGGAGAGGAAAGATTTTACAATGGGCAACACTAACTAAATCATTTATACATAATTATTGTAAAAATGAAGCACTTTTTTTATTACATTATTTTCACTGGAGTTCCTCTTTAAAGGAGTCATCAAGCTAATTAACCTACCCCCCCCCCCCCCCTTGATCTACTTACCTGGGGCTTCCTCCAGTCCATAGCAGCTGACATGTCCCACGCCGCAGCTTCGTTCCCGGCCACCGGCCCAGGATCCCTGTCTGTGCAGAAGGCGACCTCGAGGCAGTCCTCTACTGCGCGTGCACGAGCGCCGCTGTCAATCAAGTCCACGTGGTCTGGACTGTACTGCGCAGGCACAGTAGTTCTGTGCCTGCGCTGTACAGTCTGGACAACGTGGACTTGATTGACAGCGGTGCTCGCGTAGGCGCAGTAGAGGATGGCCTGTCGAGACACCGTGCGGGGACCCAGGGCCGGCGGATGGGAGCAGAGCTACGGCGTGGGACATGTCAGCTGCAAGGGGTTGATGGAAGCCCCAGGCAAGTAGATCGGGGGGTACGTTAATTAGCTTGATGACTCATTTAAGGCTGCATAACTAAATAGCCTAATAGGCTAAACACCACTGAAAGGGTGGGTTTACATACCAAAAAACAGCAATATATAGATACCGGAAGTGTTTCTAAAAGCTGAAATTAGGATACTTAACGTAAAATTGGGTATCCTGAATAATATTCTGCATCCTACTACAGTAGAGTCCCAGTTTCCAGAACTCACCTAAGCAGCAGTCTCAACTAACCAGCACAAATCGCTGGCAGTACTACAGTGGTGAAGGCCAACTTCTTAGGCTGTTTGTGGGATCTGCTGTGCTTAAAAGCTGGGTTCCATGGCTCCCCCAAAGGTTTATATAGTTTCAGTTACTGAATTTTAATATTTAATAGGAGTACTGTAGGGGGCAAAGGGGAAAAACAGCAGAACTTATCTGGGGCTTCTAATGGACCCCTGCAGAAATCCTGTGCTTGTGCAGCCAGTCTCCGATGCTCCTGTCCCCACCTCCGGTTCACTTCTGGAATTTCCGACTTTAACGTCGGAAAACCACTGCGCCTGTGTGGCCGTGTCCTTGCTCCTGCTGACGTCACCAGGAGTGTACTGTGCAGGCGCAGACTGTACTGGGCCTGCGCAATACACTCCTGGTGATGTCAGCGGGAGCGAGGGCGCAGCCGCAGTGGTTTTCCGACTTTAAAGTCGAAAATTTCAGAAGTGAACCGGAGGTGGGGACAGGAGCATCAGTGACTGGCTGCGCGGGCACAGGACATCTGCGGGGGACCATTAGAAGCCCCAGGTAAGTTCAACTCTTTTTTCCCCTTTGCCCCTACAATACTCCTTTAAACAAAGAAAAAAATCCAGAGGTCGGGTAAAGTTTGTTTTAAATTTTCTCCTCCATTCTCTACATTTAGCAGCTGAGTGTGAAATTTGCATAGAAGGCAGATTGTCTTAACTGTAGACGCCTGTCCTGGCCTTTGCAGCCAATGAGAAATGTAATTTTTTTAAGGTAAGATTACCTCTGCATTGGGCCGCCTCTGTTTGCTCTCCCGTGCTGCAAACCAGAATAATGGACGGCAAACAACAAAAATGTTGCTTCAGATACAAAGAGGTTAAAATGTTCACTTAACGACAGGCTGTGTGCTCATTACTCCCCGCAGCCACCCCATCTACCCGTAACCTCCCCTCCCAACCGCGCCTGCAGCCGGCATTAACCCCCCCAGAGCGCACACAAAGACGCACTCAAGAGCATCATTTTCTGCCGCTGTTGTGGTTAAAAGACTCTGCTCGAGGGTTTGTGAAATGAATGAAATGTAATTCTCCCTCGGCCCATTGTCCTACTCATTTGTCTGTTTCTCTCTCCCCCTCTCCCTCGTATCGATCTATCGGCAGAAAAAATTCACTCAGCGCTCGGGAAGACGACGAGTCAGAGTGACATTTATTCCTTCTCCCAAAGAGCCTCTCCACTCTGTTACTATGTAACCCAGATCTATGAGCGTGGAACAAGCCGCTAACAAGGTTTAGTGCCATGATTCAATCGCGTGGAGCGCATCGGGAGCTCTCATGACAACACACTCTCAGCGAAATGGAGCCCCGGGGCCTGGTCAACCTTCTCATCGCTGGGAAGAGAGAGTGGCACCAATTCCCGGGGAGGCTCGTTCTTCAAACAGCTTAAGTGCAGCAGGGCAAACACCTTTACCGAACGACGGCACTAAGTGCTGTTTGTAGGGCTCCTTCACCGGGCCAACGCCTTTAAGTGCCGTTCTTGCCTATAATAATAATATCACATAGGTCTGGGGGCCAGGAGCTTGGGACCGTCACTGCTTTGAATGCCACCAAGGATGTTACCAGGGCCGGATTTATACTTTTTCTGCCCCTATGTCAGTATATAGGGGCTCCCCTTCCATGTGCAGCAGTGCCCTCCCATTCCATGGGAGCTCCCTTGCGCATCAGCTTCCCTTTTTCATGTATTGCCCTCATTTGAAGCCTCCTCATTCATATGTAGCATCCAATATTTCACACCCAGGTGCCCCCTTGGGCTGCAGCCGCCCCAGGCCAGGGCCTTTGTGGCCTTTCTAGAAATCTGGACATGGATGTTACCTGAACATAGATGGTCTGTCTTCCCCTTCTTTGTCATGGGTTTTGGGCTGAAGTTCAAAGACATTCAAATGGATTGGTTTAAAGATAACCCAAGGCAAACTTCGGGTCAAAAAACACATAGGCTATCATTCATAAAGCATTTCCGCATGCGGAAATGCTTAAAACAGCTGACTTTACCGCACACGTAGCAAAATCTGCATTCATAAAGGCTCCTTCCGCATGAAAAGCTGACATTACCGAGCAGAGCGATAAATCACCGCCCTGTGCGGTGATTATTGTAAAAAATGTAACAAAATGTTAATTCATAAAGATTATCGCACGCGGTGTGAGGTCGGGAAGTACCGCTCCCTCTGATGTGGCGATACCAATGTAAGTGAATGGAGACACACAGACCTCCCAGGCAGCTGCAGTAGAGCAGAACACGGAGAAATGTATCAACTCGGCAGCTTCCGTGTCTCCGCAAGCCTACCGCCTGCCTACCGCCAGCCTAGTTCGGGAAATCTCCGCACTGCTATCGCACCTGAACACTTTTTTATGAATGAGCAGCCAGAAGTCTAAAACACCGCCTGCGGTGTTTTTCCGCACTGATTCTCCATACCGGCAGCACTTTCATGAATGATAGCCATAGTAGAGGGAAGCCTCTGGATCCTGGAGAGGCTTCCCGAGTCCTCCAGTCACATGCCCTGAATTGACATAATGAGATAAACGTGTACATATAGTCCCTACCCTAGAGCTTGCCTGTGTTCACTTTTTTCCATTGCAAGGGTTAATAAACCAATGCTTGGCTCACAGTAATCACAGGGTCAGGAGCCAATGAAATTGGTTTCTGATCAGGATTCGGAGCTCTGCCGTCACTATGACAGCAGAGCAAGCGAGCTGCAGCCTCGCTAGATCGGTGAGAGCGATGGGAACAGCATGAGTGTGCAGAGGGGAATAGTTGCAAACCATGCCCGGGCAGGGATAAGCAGCCACAAACAATGATGTAGATTTCAACTAGCAAGGTCTGGAAAATAAAATAAGGCTAGGGAAAGTAACTTGTCCCTAAAAGGCCTTGTTTACTGCACTGACAGAGACTTGTATACCATACTAAAGCAAAGACCTTTTCTACTAATAAATAGTGTTAGTTGACCCACCAGGTGGAGCTCTAAGCAAATATGACATTTATCATTGCTAAAAAAAAGAAACTTGTGTTCTGTGTTTTTCCACAATACAGAAATGCATTAGAACTGATAATCTATGTTAATCGATAGCCCTGTTTAAAGGAGTACTGTAGGATGGTAGGGGGAAAAACAGTTGAACTTACCCGGGGCTCCTAATGGCCCCCTACGGACGTCCTGTGCCCGCGCAGCCATTCACCGATGCTCTGGTCTCCGCCTCTGGTTCACTTCCAGAATTTGCAACTTTAAAGTTGGAGAAAGTACTGTGCCTGCACGCCCGCACTCTTGCTCTCACTGATGTCACCAAGAGAGTATTGCGCAGGCCCAGTACGGTCTGCGCCTGCGCAGTACTGACATCACTCCCAGTGACGTCAGTGGGAGCGAGGACACGGCCACGCAGGTGCAGTGGTTCTCTGGCTTGAAAGTCTGAAATTCCAGAAGTGAACCGGAGGCGGGGCCAGAGCATCGGTGAGTGGCTGCGCGGGCACAGGACGTCTGCGGGGGACCATTAGAAGCCCCGGGTAAGTTCAACTCTTTTTCCCCCTACCGCCCTACAGTACTCCTTTAAATGTAATGCGTTTTGCAGCACGTCTGCTGTCTGCATTTTTGGAATAAGGGCCAGTTCAGATGGGCGACTGCTGGCGGCTGTGCACAACGTATACCACCAGGACTAACTTCGTCCTGCGTTAAAGGGAACCAGAGACGAAGCACCCTTGTGTATTTTACCATATATATCAGTAAGAACATTAGAGAAAACACTTACCATGCTCTCTGTTTCATCCTCACTGCTAAAAGTGTCTGTTAGCAGCTGTGATAAGAATCCCGGACTGAACATTCAGTCTTTGCAGGAAATAATTATAGCTGAGTCATTATAGCAGAGCCACAAGGGGGGCAGGCTTGGGCTTGAAAAGACACCAGAGAAGATAGACTCAGCTATAATCTTTCCGTAGCAAAGCTAGACTGAGTGCTCAGTCGGGGATTCTTATCAGAGGTAGCAAAGCTAGACTGAGTGCTCAGTCGGGGATTCTTATCAGAGGTGGTAACAGTCAGATTAAACAGAGAACAATGAAACAAAGAGCAGATTAGGTGTTTACTGTCATGTTCCCACTGATTTAAAAGGTAAAATACAAGAGGGTGCTTCATCTCTGCTTCTCTTTAAGATAAATGGCAGAATTCATCTCAATGCATTTATTGTTGATTGCTGTGGTTCAGGCTGCCGTTGATCGAGTTTTCAGAGAGGATGTGTGAAGCGTCTAGCGTGGGCTGCGTTCGCGGTTCCGTGTTCCCCCCCCCCCCCCCCCCCGGAATCGTTTCCAACATTTTTATGTTAGGGGCCGCTTTAACCAAAGGGGCAACCTGGGCAAAAGCCCAAGGTCTCGAGACAACTTCAGGGCCCCCCAGGTCACCCCCCCCCGGCTTAAGGAGTATGTTAAAGAGAATCTGTAGTCTAAAATTCTTACAATAAAAAGCATACCATTCTATTCATTATGTTCTCCTGGGCCTCTCTATGCTGTTTCTGCCACTACCTGCTGCAATCCTGGCTTGTAATTGCCAGTTCTAGGCAGCGCTTACAAACAAAAGACATGGCTGCTAACCAGCATGTGATAGGCTGAGAGAAGCTCAGTCTGTGACTCATACAGAGCCTGGAGGGGGCTTGGAGAGGATGTGTATAACTTCTACCTATCACAGAAGAGCGGCACATTCCTGCCTCAGCCGACACACCCGGCAAAGGAAAGAAGATTAGATTATATAACAGAGATAATACAGCTACTGTGCAATTAGGAAAGGCTACAGTAAGACAGACCACATTAGAACAGGTATGGGAACTTTTAGGATAGAAGAAATAAGGCTGAACATTTTGTTACAGAGTCTCTTTAAGTGAATTTTTTTCGCCCCAGTTTAACTTACGTAGGGCTTCTTTGCTCTGGTCCCTCACTGTCGATACACTCTCATCCCTACAGCAGCTGTCCCTCGGTAAGCTGGCCAACACAGCCAGTTGCCAGCCACTGCGCATGTGCGGCCCTGGCTATGCGCCTCCTTGATTGCGCACCTATTTTTTCAGAACTCTATGAACGCAGACCACTTCCAGCCACAGGAGTGCGATCACGGAGGATCGTGGCCTGGGAACGCGCCTGTAACTTCTGAGGGTTCCAGCTGATGTGGGATGAGAATGGAACAACGGTCTATATAAATAGAGGCTGATTAAAATGTAATGGGGCCAATAGGCAATGTTCAATGTTCCCGGGGGACACGGAACCGCAAATGCAGCCCACGCTAGATTTGGGCCCGTGTATTCCTTTTGGCAAGCTACAGTGAAGAGAGGTCAAAGAAGGTGGCAGGTGGACTCCTTGACATCCGCTAGGCCCCAAGCACCTGCCTAGGTTTCCTGGTCGATAATCCTGCTCTGGGTGTAAGGTTGCTTTAGGGAAGGTGGTCGGTCAGGAGGCCTCCGGGTCAATTTTGGCCGGGGGCCCCATTGTCCCTGTTTCTGAAAAATAACTTTTTGGTAGCAGAACAGCGATTATCAATGGCTAAACAAGCAAAATGACCCTTATTTGTCGCTGGGGTCGCATGTGTTTTACATATACTAACAGAACGCTATGCTTACAGGACCTTTATTGCGAAAATTTTAAAATTTAAAAAGTAAACACATACAAATGAGAAGTACGTTTCTTCCTAAATAAAATGAACCATAAATTACTTTGCTATGTTGCTGTCACTTACAGTAGGTAGCAGAAATCTGACATTACCGACGGGTTTTGGACTAGTCCGTCTCCTCATGGGGGATTCTCAGCATAAAGACGCTCTCTGCAGAAGATTTATACAAAGATGCTGCCCAGCGTCCCTGATCACTGCACACTTTTGAAAATAAAGAAAACTCTGAGAACCCCCCATGAGGAGATGGTTTAGTCCAAAAATCGGTTCTGTCAGATTTTTAGAACCTGCTGTAAGTGAAAGCAGCATAGGAAAAAAAAGTAAATTATGGCTCATTTTACTCTGGACAAAACGTACTTCTCATTTTTATGTGTTTACATGTAATTTAAATTTTAGCATTTTCTCGATAGTGGTCCTTTAATATACACAAATACAAAAATGAATGTTTTCGAGACACGTACATCAGGATTTTGCTTCCCATGGAGAGAGACATCCCTCCCACCCTTCACACAACTCTTTGTATTTGTGTAAGTCCGTCAAAACCGTATGGCTCTGACACAATAAGCATTGTCTGCTCTCAGCTTCTCCTATCCTTTCTGCTCTACTTGTATCCTAGTTGAGTTTAGGAGCGTGACAGCACAGAGCACGCCACACCAAGGAAGAGCTGTGCGAATGTGGCGTTCCGCAGGTGATCGCAGCCGCACGCCGCCCAGTAATTGCAGCTCTGGGCTTAGCAGGGCTATAAAGATGTTAATCCTAGGCAACATTAAGCGATTTCCCATAGAGAGCGTGCTAGAATCCATCGTTGCTAGACGCCTCTCGCTCCCCAGTCTCCGGCTCCATCTTACTTGCCGAGTTTGAGGACGCTGAGTTTAGGTCATGAAGCTAAAACTTTGAATTGCAGTTGAGAAGTGCAGTGATGACCCTCATACAGAGATAGATTAAGATGTAATGGGGCCCTTTGCAATGTAGTAGATTTGGAGCCACTTTGTGCTTCTTTTGGTAAGCTGAAGTGAAGAGAGGTCAAAGAAGGTGGCAGGTAGGCCCCTTGACACCCACTAGGTCCCAAGCAACTGCAGGGATGGATCTAGGGGTGGGGCAGGCGGGTCTCTTGCCCCAGGCGCAGTTTGTTGAATTCTTAAAAAGGCGGCAAAATGAATGGCAGTTTAGGCGCCAAAACCTGACCTTTAGGCGCCAAAACATGACCTTGCCCCAGGCGCAACTTGGTCTAGATCCGTCCCTGAGCACCTGCCTAGGTAGCCTGATAGATGATCCTGCGCTGCCCTTATATAAGCCATGGTAAGAAATCGCATGGCTGGGGGAGGACCAGCGATTCCTAAAAAATAGGTGTGGAGGGTTTCCCACTACTAACCTTTCATTTGTCTGATACTCCAGATCAGGTGTTTTTGTGGTTATGCATGTTATGGGTGTTAAAGTGAACCCGAGGTGAGAGGGATATGGAGGCTGCCATATATATTTCCTTGTAAACAATGCCAGTTGCCTGGCAGCCCTGTTGATATTCTGGCAAACGTAGTGTCTGAGTCAAAACGCTGGGGTTTTGCAGAAGATCGCGCATGCCGATCGACGCGCATCTTTGCTCGAATGACAGAGCTCTGTCATCAGTCCCCCAGCAGCGATCACCGCTAGGTGACTGTTAGACATCGAAACCGCCGTCTATTTACTCTGTACAGTGCTGCGATATACGGCAGGCTGTACTGACAGTTATGTGACACGATTGTCCCCCTGGGTGGCAAGGAAGTGATCGGCTGGCGGGGGGAGGGATAAAAAAAATAAAAATATGGAAATGTATTATAAATTGTTTTATTATTTTTTATATAAAAGTAAAGCAATAAATGTTTATAAAATATTTTATAAGATATTTATAAAAATAAAAAACACATTGTGGGAGCGATCATAGCCCACCAACAAAAATCTCTGTTAGTGGGCAGAAAAGGGGGGGGGGGGGATAACTTGTGTGCTGAGTTGTATGGCCCTGCAGCTAGCCCTTAAAGCTGTAGTGACCTTAATTGGAAAAGAATAGCCTGGTCACTAGGGGGGTTTAAGACCATGGTCCTCAAGTGGTTAAAGAGGTCCCTCTTTATTTTCTCAGAAAGTTGGGAGTTATGCTAATCTACTATCAAACCATCAGTAGCACCACCAGTACCAGGCTAGATGAGTTATGCCAGTCTACCATCAAACCGGCAGTGACCATCATCAGTGGCACCATCAGGACCAGGCTAGATGAGTTATGCTAGTCTACCATCAAACCGGCAGTGACCATCATCAGTGGCACCACCAGGACCAGGCTAGATGAGTTATGCCAGTCTACTATCAAACCGGCAGTGATCATTATCAGTGGCACCATCAGGACCAGGCTAGATGAGTTATGCCAGTCTACCATCAAACCGGTAGTGACCATCATCAGTGGCACCATCAGGACCAGGCTAGATGAGTTATGCCAGTCTACCATCAAACCGGCAGTGACCATCATCAGTGGAACCATCAGGACCAGGCTACATGAGTTATGCCAGTCTACCATCAAACCGGCAGTGACCATCATCAGTGGCACCATCAGGACCAGGCTAGATGAGTTATGCCAGTCTACCATCAAACCGGCAGTGACCATCATCAGTGGCACCATCAGGACCAGGCTAGATGAGTTATTCCAGTCTACCATCAAACCGGTAGTGACCATCTTCAGTGGCACCATCAGGACCAGGCTAGATGAGTTATTCCAGTCTACCATCAAACCTGCAGTGACCATCATCAGTGGCACCATCAGGATCAGGCTAGATGAGTTATGCCAGTCTACCATCAAACCGGTAGTGACCATCATCAGTGGCACCATCAGGACCAGGCTAGATGAGTTATGCTAGTCTACCATCAAACCGGTAGTGACCATCATCAGTGGCACACACAGGACCAGGCTAGATGAGTTATGCCAGTCTACCATCAAACCGGTAGTGACCATCATCAGTGGCACCATCAGGACCAGGCTAGATGAGTTATGCCAGTCTACCATCAAACCGGCAGTGACCATCATCAGTGGCACCATCAGGACCAGGCTAGATGAGTTATGCCAGTCTACCATCAAACCGGCAGTGACCATCATCAGTGGAACCATTAGGACCAGGCTACATGAGTTATGCCAGTCTACCATCAAACCGGCAGTGACCATCATCAGCGGCACCATCAGGACCAGGCTAGATGAGTTATTCAAGTCTACCATCAAACGGGCAGTGACCATCATCAGTGGCACCATCAGGACCAGGCTAGATGAGTTATGCCAGTCTACCATCAAACCAGCAGTGACCATCATCAGTGGCACCATCAGTACCAGGCTAGATGAGTTATTCCAGTCTACCAGCAAACCGGCAGTGACCATCATCAATGGAACCATCAGGACCAGGCTAGATGAGTTATGCTAGTCTACCATCAAACCAGTAGTGACCATCATCAGTGGCACCATCAGGACCAGGCTAGATGAGTTATGCCAGTCTACCATCAAACCGGTAGTGACCATCATCAGTGGCACCATCAGGACCAGGCTAGATGAGTTATGCCAGTCTACCATCAAACCGGCAGTGACCATCATCAGTGGCACCATCAGTACCAGGCTAGATGAGTTATTCCAGTCTACCATCAAACCGGCAGTGACCATCATCAGTGGCACCATCAGGACCAGGCTAAATGAGTTATGCCAGTCTACCAGCAAACCGGCAGTGACCATCATCAGTGGAACCATCAGGACCAGGCTAGATGAGTTATGCCAGTCTACCATCAAACCGGTAGTGACCATCATCAGTGGAGCCATCAGGATCAGGCTAGATGAGTTATGCCAGTCTACCATCAAACCGGTAGTGACAATCATCAGTGGCACCATCAGGACCAGGCTAGATGAGTTATTCCAGTCTACCATCAAACCAGCAGTGACCATCATCAGTGGCACCATCAGGACCAGGCTAGATGAGTTATGCTAGTCTACCATCAAACCGGTAGTGACCATCATCAGTGGCACCATCAGGACCAGGCTAAATGAGTTATGCCAGTCTACCATCAAACCGGTAGTGACCATCATCAGTGGCACCATCGGGACCAGGCTAGATGAGCTATGCTAGTCTACCATCAAACCGGTAGTGACCATCATCAGTGGCACCATCAGGACCAGGCTAAATGAGTTATGCCAGTCTACCATCAAACCGGCAGTGACCATCATCAGTGGCACCATCAGGACAAGGCTAGATGAGTTATGCTAGTCTACCATCAAACCGGTAGTGACCATCATCAGTGGCACCATCAGGACCAGGCTAGATGAGTTATGCCAGTCTACCATCAAACCGGCAGTGACCATCATCAGTGGCACCATCAGTACCAGGCTAGATGAGTTATTCCACTCTACCATCAAACCGGCAGTGACCATCATCAGTGGAACCATCAGGACCAGGCTAGATGAGTTATTCCAGTCTACCATCAAACCGGCAGTGACCATCATCAGTGGCACCATCAGGACCTGGCTAGATGAATTATGTCAGTCTACCATCAAACCGGTAGTGACCATCATCAGTGGCACCATCAGGACCAGGCTAGATGAGTTATGCCAGTCTACCATCAAACCGGCAGTGACCATCATCAGTGGCACCATCAGGACCAGGCTAGATGAGTTATGCCAGTTTACCATCAAACCAGCAGTGACCATCATCAGTGGAGCCATCAGGATCAGGCTAGATGAGTTATGCCAGTCTACCATCAAACCAGCAGTGACCATCATCAGTGGAGCCATCAGGATCAGGCTAGATGAGTTATTCCAGTCTACCAGCAAACCGGCAGTGACCATCATCAATGGAACCATCAGGACCAGGCTAGATGAGTTATGCTAGTCTACCATCAAACCAGTAGTGACCATCATCAGTGGCACCATCAGGACCAGGCTAGATGAGTTATGCCAGTCTACCATCAAACCGGTAGTGACCATCATCAGTGGCACCATCAGGACCAGGCTAGATGAGTTATGCCAGTCTACCATCAAACCGGCAGTGACCATCATCAGTGGCACCATCAGTACCAGGCTAGATGAGTTATTCCAGTCTACCATCAAACCGGCAGTGACCATCATCAGTGGCACCATCAGGACCAGGCTAAATGAGTTATGCCAGTCTACCAGCAAACCGGCAGTGACCATCATCAGTGGAACCATCAGGACCAGGCTAGATGAGTTATGCCAGTCTACCATCAAACCGGTAGTGACCATCATCAGTGGAGCCATCAGGATCAGGCTAGATGAGTTATGCCAGTCTACCATCAAACCGGTAGTGACCATCATCAGTGGCACCATCAGGACCAGGCTAGATGAGTTATTCCAGTCTACCATCAAACCAGCAGTGACCATCATCAGTGGCACCATCAGGACCAGGCTAGATGAGTTATGCTAGTCTACCATCAAACCGGTAGTGACCATCATCAGTGGCACCATCAGGACCAGGCTAAATGAGTTATGCCAGTCTACCATCAAACCGGTAGTGACCATCATCAGTGGCACCATCGGGACCAGGCTAGATGAGCTATGCTAGTCTACCATCAAACCGGTAGTGACCATCATCAGTGGCACCATCAGGACCAGGCTAAATGAGTTATGCCAGTCTACCATCAAACCGGCAGTGACCATCATCAGTGGCACCATCAGGACAAGGCTAGATGAGTTATGCTAGTCTACCATCAAACCGGTAGTGACCATCATCAGTGGCACCATCAGGACCAGGCTAGATGAGTTATGCCAGTCTACCATCAAACCGGCAGTGACCATCATCAGTGGCACCATCAGTACCAGGCTAGATGAGTTATTCCAGTCTACCATCAAACCGGCAGTGACCATCATCAGTGGAACCATCAGGACCAGGCTAGATGAGTTATTCCAGTCTACCATCAAACCGGCAGTGACCATCATCAGTGGCACCATCAGGACCTGGCTAGATGAATTATGTCAGTCTACCATCAAACCGGTAGTGACCATCATCAGTGGCACCATCAGGACCAGGCTAGATGAGTTATGCCAGTCTACCATCAAACCGGCAGTGACCATCATCAGTGGCACCATCAGGACCAGGCTAGATGAGTTATGCCAGTTTACCATCAAACCAGCAGTGACCATCATCAGTGGAGCCATCAGGATCAGGCTAGATGAGTTATGCCAGTCTACCATCAAACCAGCAGTGACCATCATCAGTGGAGCCATCAGGATCAGGCTAGATGAGTTATGCCAGTCTACCATCAAACCGGCAGTGACCATCATCAGTGGCACCATCAGGACCAGGCTAGATGAGTTATGCCAGTCTACCATCAAACCAGCAGTGACCATCATCAGTGGCACCATCAGGACCAGGCTACAAGAGTAAAGCCAGTCTACCATCAAACCAGCAGTGACCATCATCAGTGGCACCATCAGGACCAGGCTAGATGAGTTATGCCAGTCTACCATCAAACCGGCAGTGACCATCATCAGTGGCACCATCAGGACCAGGCTAGATGAGTTATGCCAGTCTACCATCAAACCAGCAGTGACCATCATCAGTGGCACCATCAGGACCAGGCTAGATGAGTTATGCCAGTCTACCATCAAACCGGCAGTGACCATCATCAGTGGCACCATCAGGACCAGCCTAGATGAAGGACCAGACTTGAATCTGAAAAACAGCAGCAACAAGTAGCACTATAGGCCTGATTTACATATTTCCACAGTAAGCGGTGATGACACACGATCGGGAAAAAATTCTGAATGCAATCCCTGTTCATTTTAATGAGAAGCTCCTGATGTGCAGGTCGGAGCAGCATGGCAGCCCAGGCAGGAAGTACGGTAATCACTGTCTCCCCGGTGAACACGTTCGCTGCCTGGTATTAAGCTGAATGATCGCAATTTGAAATCCTTTGGCTTAGTCATTCAGGTCCATAGCGTGAGTCTCATCTGCCGGTGCCAAGGACATGAGTCAATGTAAAGCTGAACCAAAGACACAAAGTACAAAACAATCCAGCTAAAAGACAACCTTGGTGCATAACTGATTAGCATATCTCGCATTTATCTCAACTGGTAGCTCCGATTATATGGAAATGGGTTCTGTGCTATACAATATGCCTGTTTGGAACAATAAGCACTGAAAACCAACTGCAATTGTGTGTGTGTGAGCAAGGTACCGTAACTATAGACAAGACAAAGAACATTTATATTGCGCTTTTCTCCTGGCGAACTCAAAGCACCAGAGCTGCAGCCACTAGGACGCGCTCTATAGGCAGTAACAGTGTCAGGGAGACTTGCCTAAGGTCTCCTACTGAATAGTTGCAGGCTTACTGAAGAGGCAGGGCTGAGATTCAAACTCTGGTCTCCTGTGTCAGTGGTAGATCCTTAACCAGTACACTATGCACTTTACTGGGCCCCGGTCCCCAAAAGTCACAGTATCAGTGAGGCTTCCTGACCCCCCCCCCCCCACCCCCCTCATTATGCAGTAATAATGAGTACAAATTTCTCATAATCGTAATTTTGCATTATAACACGCTATCACGATGCAAAATCATAAAGCAAAATGTTGGGTAAAATCGTAATTAATTTTGTTTGTAAACGTATTCAGGAACAGTAAATTTGCAATTGCGATTCATTTTCGAGTAATTACGAGTAATTATGTGCTAACGAAATGGCAGTGAACGGCAAAGTCCTCATCCTTGCTATTATCACCAAAATTGCTATGTATGTTAAAGGATATACCCGAGGTGACGTGTGACATGATGAGATAGACATGGGTATGTACACTGCCTAGCACACAAATAACTGTGCTGCGTTCCTTTTTTTTTCTTTCTCTGCCTGAAAGAGTTAAACATCAGGTATGTAAGTGACAGTTCCTGTCTGAGTCAGGACTGGGCCAGACTACAGTGTGACCCTCACTGATAAGAAATTACAACTGTAAAGCACTTCCCTAGCAGAAAATGGCTTCTGAGAGCAGGAAAGAGATAAAAGGGTCAATCATTCATAGATTTTAGCTATGGCATACTTCAATGGATGTGTCATTGAGCAAAAACAATAAAACAGTAAAAACTTAAAAAAGTAGATTTACATATAAAATAAAACTGTGGAATATCTTAAAATGTCATTTTTTAGGGGAAGAAGGATAGATACTTATTTCATTAGTTTATTTTCACCTCGGGTGTCCTTTAAAGGGGAACTGAAGTAAGAGGTATACGGAGGCTGCCATATTTATTTCCTTTTAATCAATACCAGTTGCCTGGCAGCCCTGCTGGTCTATTTATCTGCAGTAGTATCTGAAGAACACCAGAAACAAGCATGCAGCTAGTCTTGTCAGATCTGACTTTAAAGTCAGAAACACCTGATCTGCTGCATGCATGTTCAGGGGCTATGGCTAATAGTATTAGAGGCAGAGGATCAGAAGGGCTGCCAGGCAACCGGTATTGCTTAAAGGACACCTGAACTGAAATGTGACATAATGAGATAGACATGTGTATGTACAGTGCCAAGCACACAAATAACTATGCTGTGTTCCTTTTTTTCTTTCTCTGCCTGAAAGAGTTAAATATAAGGTATGCAAGTGGCTGACTCAGTCCTGACTCAGACAGGAAGTGACTACAGTGTGACCCTCACTGATAAGACATTCCAACTATAAAACACTTTCCTAGCAGAAAATGGCTTCTGAGAGCAAGAAAAGAGGTAAAAAAGGGGAATTTCTTATCAGTGAGGGTCACACTGCAGTCACTTCCTGTCTGAGTCAGGACTGAGTCAGCCACTTACATACCAGATATTTAACTCTTTCAGGCATAGAAAGAAAAAAAAGGAACACAGCATAGTTATTTGTGTGCTAGGCACTGTACATACACATGTCTATCTCATCATGTCAAATTTCAGTTCGGGTATCCTTTAAAAGGAAATAAACATGGCAGCCAAAACTGTCATTTTTCTGAGTTTAAAAACCATCTTTCCTGTTTTGCCTTATTCCCACCCTTCTGCCTAACATGCATAGCAATTTTGGTGATAACATTTATGGGGGCACAAATTACGGAAAAAATATGCAAAATCGCAAACAGATCACACAAAATCAGTGGAATGCCCAAATCGTAATTACTCATGGCCGTAATTGCAAAAATGTACACAAAATTTCACGCAGCAGATTATGATTGTCACTATTTTGCAGAGTAGCACTAGCGGAGCGCTATACCTTGCCTGTCTCCAGCAGCAGGACAGGTTCCCTTCACTCCTCTTCAGTGCAGTTCTGCTCCGAGCGGCCAATCACCTTGCGGTTCAAGTCTCTGCATGTCATGTGACGTGCATGGGGAGCTGCAATGAAAAGCCTGTACAGGATGTAGCTATACTGTAGAGTGGTCAGGAGAACTTGTCCTGCCACCTAAACAGGGCCGGTTCCCTCAAGAAGCAAGGTGAAACATTTGCATCAGGCGCAGAGATTTCAGGGGCAGTATTTTTGTACTATGTGTATCTTCCTGAGGGGGAATGGAGTGGCAGTTTGTGTATCACAGACTCACAGCCATCCAGTGTGCTATTGTGTTGAGCTGCAACATGTCATGTGAGAACATTGGGCGGAGCTACAGGCGTGGAGGACATTGATTTTATGCTTATGTTTGCTTGGACCATGTGAGTGCATTCATTTTAATATTTTAAAATTAAAATACGGATTTACGCTATGGGAGACACCTCAGTTTATTAGGAAATATGAGGAATTGGTTCTGATGAGGATCCATCTGCTGGGAAAACGCGATTGATGTGATATAACAAGCGCATGTGCTGTCTTATAATCTGGATGGCATTTTGAGAAGGTGAGAGTCCATATGTATTGGTGCTGGGAATGGGATACCTGAGTGTGAATACTTTCTGATGCTGGTGATGTTATAAGGCTTATATAACAAGCGCATGTGCTGTCTTATAATTTGGATGGCATTTTGAGAAGGTGACAGTCTATGTGCACTGGTGTTGGGATACCTGGTTATGAGGAGGAACACTTTTTTACCTGGTGATGCTATAAGGCTTATGTAGCTGTCTGTGATCTGGCAGCCACGTTGAATGGTGAGGACCGGTGAAACCCTGTATGCCGGTGGATACATACGAGAGCATTGCTTGCAGCACTGGGTGTTGGGGGAAGGAACAATACCTTCACACAGTATTATGCTGTGTTCCTTATGTTTCCCTTTTCTTTGAGTTACAACTGTGGAATAAGGATGTACTGAAGCTGTGAACGCAGTGTCTTGGTGGAATATCTGGACTACATCTTATGCTTGGTGATTGATGCTGCGATCCAGAGAACTCTTTTGGTTAAGTAAAAGGATTAAAACACCTAATTGGGACATTAATTCAGTGAGCGCACGGATACATTGTTTGACATGTGAGAACATTAAATGAAGCAGAGTAAATTGTCGGGTGCTGTGCGATCATTCCAAATCTGGGTTGGGGGCCGTATCCTCACAAGTTTGCCTCAGGCAGCAAAAAGTCTAGAACCCGTCCTGCATCTAAAGCAGGTAAAGCAGACTGGCCAAGTGTCATGTTTTCGCTGTGACACTAACGATTTGCAGCCTCTATCCCAGGATCACGGGGCACATGTCAAATGTCCCGACCTCTTCACAGAGCAGGAGATTTTACAATTAACTGTTTCACTGCCCAGAGTCTTGTAACACGATTTAAACATTAGCCCCAGGCGCCAGCTGAGGGGAATCCACCAGAAACTGACTCAGATGAAATTATTAAAGATTTATTTGCGACCTAACGGTGGTCACTGGTAGCTTCAATCAACCCGTAACACTTCAACTGCACAATACACCTCCCTTGCACATCACAGGTCAAAATACACAATCTTATAGTCTTCACAGCCGATGCACCGGTAAAAGCTGCGGAATAAAAAGGTTAAGTTAATACAAATTATATATGAAAATTGAGCTACAAAGGTCTTCTTGTACAACAATCAATCACTTTACAGCATGTTTACATCACAGTACCACTGTTGGGGTGTAGGCTGGGGAAAGGGGATGGTCTACTGAGCAATCTTAAGCTGGCCACTAAGGGTCCAATTTCTAGCGAAAAATTGTTCGAGCGATCAGAAATTCTGATCGGACGAAAAATCGTTCACTACACCATCAACTAACCAATCATTGCTTCCTATCTATCACGACCACTAAGAAAATCCAAATTTTCTTTCGACGAAAATTAATTTGGGCGACATTTTTTTCACTCGTTCATAATCGATTGTGTCCACCAATGGAGATTATTTACAACCAATCCAATCAGAATTTCTGATCGCTCAAACGATTTTTCGCTAGAAATTGGACAGTTAGTGGCCAGCTTTAGTTCCTAAACAGTTCTCAGTCCCTTGCAACCAAGTCAAAGCTATATTGATCAGCAAAACCTTGGGGGGAACTCGTGACAGTTCTTAAGATGGTACTGTATAGGTGCACAGTTCGTTGGTTGATCCCAAAAGGATGTTCACCTTGTTCAAAGATCTCTCAGACTCTTTACCCTTGATAATCTACCACAAACCCACTTTACACACTTTTCTGGATAGGACCTCCCAAAATAACAAACAAAATAAAATGTAAATAAAATAATCAGAAAGGGTTAGGAAAATAAAAGTAAAACAAAATAAAATATAAAAGTGACCAATGCACCCAGCTATACCACCAGAATCACCCTCCCACAATATAACTCTCCTTTTGTGCACTTTGACCTTTAGGCTGAACGAGCTCTAATCTAGAGTCGCTGCAAAACTTGCACTCCAAGAAAGTGGACTCTGTATCTTGGTCAAAGGTCAGTTCATTCCTCACTGTAGCACACTTTTAGTATCACAAGACGCAATGCAACTCCTCCTCTTTCACTTATCTTCTTCAATACTGACAGGTTCTCTTTACAATCACGGCCTTAGTTATCTCCTCTTTCTTTAGGACCGTGTACTCAGGTAATATGCATAAATCACACTTCGGTTCACTTTTTGTATCACTCTCTCAGTGACACTTCTGAACATAGCACAGAAGAACTAAATTCAAAAATTGATGAGCGCACGTAAACTTGGTATCAAGAGACACGCAAATGGCTAAACCATAAACATTTGTTCTAAGAAAAGATGCCAATGTGTGTCCACATCTAGTTATAGATCTCAAAAAACAGCTCTACACATGTATAGTGTAAAGATATATATCTTTACACTATACATGTGTAGAGCTGTTTTTTGAGATCTATAACTAGATGTGGACACACATAGCACAGAAGAACACATGAACTTCAACTCTTGACATGAAACGGACTCGACAGGCACATTGGCCTCGATTCATAAACAGCAGTGCGATAACAAAAATCTTGTCGGGAAAATACCGCACTCGGTATTTTCCCGGTCTGTGTGCTAATTCATAAAGATTTCCCCAGCTGCCCTTGGAGGTCGGTAAATTACCGCAGCCCATTGAGCGGTAGAGTAGAGCAGTGTCCCGATTCCCTCTTTGCTCTGCAGAAATGAATCACAGAGACGGCTCTCTCTGGCTCTCCCACTGATGACTCAGACAGATGAGTCACACAGTCTTTCCCTGCCTGCAGAAATTACTCACACAGCCGGCTCTTACCACTGATGACTCAGACAGATGAGTCACACAGTCTTTCCCTGCCTGCTGAAATGATTCACACAGAGGGCTTTCTGGCTCTCTCCACAGATGAATCAAACAGACTTTCGGATCTCTGCACTTTGCATTAATCAGAGCTGTCAGAGCTGTCGGTAACTTGTTAAGACCTCACCAGAGGTGTCGGTAACTACCGCCAGGCTTACCGCATGTTGAAGGCTTTATGAATTGACATTTGCTGACAATTTACTGACATGTGTTGTCGGTAACTGCAGCCAAGTCGGTAATTTAGCTCCCTGGTCGGTAATGTCAGCTTTTCATGCGGTAACAGCCTTTATGAATTGACATTTTGCTAAGTGGTCGGTAAAGTCTGCTGTTTTCAGCATTACCGCATGAGGTAATGCTTTATGAATCGAGGCCATTGTCTCTGAATCAGGCCTAAAGCAAGCGGTGGCTGTGTCAGCTAAGCGAGTACTTAATGGAGGTTGATAATGTCTCTTGTAATAGAAAGACTTCACACTCAGTACACTTCATATAGTCAGAAGCAGATTCCTTCACTTTAGCTGGCAGCAACAACTGTATCATCAACACAATGGCCTCAATTCACTAAGCTTATCTCCTGTCTTTAATAACTCTTCTAGAGTTGTTACCATGGTGATAAGGCATGCAGTATTCAGGAAACATTTTACCTCAGGCAAACCTAAAGTTAACTCTTCTGTCTTTAAGTTAACTCTTCAATCCTTAAAATAACTCCAGAGTTAAAGACAGGCTGTTCATTAACTGCATGTGAAAATAACTACAGAGGAGATAACTTAACTACAGAGGAGGTAACTTAACTACAGAGGAGGTAAATTAACTACAGAAGAGGTAACGTAAGGAATGAAGAGATAAGATAACTCTCTAACTAGTGGAGGTAAGTTTTCTCTTGCCTTATTATCTCCAGCACGATCTTAGTGAATTGAGGCCAATGTCTCTGTATATTTAAGGCCTTCGCACGCAGACTGTCTCTAGTAACAGCACTATGAACAGGCCTGGCCTCTTCAGGTTCTGGGTTGCTATATTTCTATCTCAGAAAGCCTCCGCTGAACACTGGCTACTTACTGAACACACACTGTAACTGGTAGTTGGCTCTAGGGCCCATACTCATCTGACTGACGGATATCCTTTCTGTCTGGGCTAGCTTGGATTTGCTCTGTGTACCTCTGGCCTCCAGTCACTGTCTGGCCTGGTTGCCGCTGTCTCTCTGCTCTGCCTCTGGTTGCTGCGTGGCCGCCGGCTCCCCTCTTAGTCTTTTGGGGTGACTGCTGCGGCCGTTCTCCTTGTGGCCTTCTCCCCGCTCTCTCCGTCGCCTCCTGACTTTTTGCTAAGTTCCTCTCTCCTCTCCGCCCGACTGGCACGCTCTGGCTGGTTCTAACCAGTTCCCTCCAGCTACACCATTCTAGCTCTGCCCCTCCGCACCTGCGCTGTAGTTTCCAACAGGTCGTGCTGGGCTTCTGGAAAGTTCCACTGCTCTGTGTGCTTTGGTCACCTAGCAACAGTCTATACAACCATTACAGCGCCTCCACTCCTATCCCATGCGCCATTTTGGTTCCACAGGTGAACATCTAAGGCGAAACTACCAGCTCAGCAAGGAATGTCTTTGAAGTTGAGAGAGAGTTAGACAGGGAACTTCCCTATCTCTGCATAGGATGGAGGGAGAAACTGTATAGGGGAGGGGTGTGGTTTAGAAAAAATGGGGCGAGGTTAAAGATGTGGCAGGGCCGTGCCTTAGTGTCCTTTTTTCCTGGCTTCAAAAGTTGTGAGGTATGCGTAAGGTATAATGCTCCGCTAGTGCTACTCTGCATGTCATTTCTTTTGGCCCCTTAGTATCCCAGTCCCCCCACAATGGCAAAATTGTGGGGGCTATTGTGACGCCCCTGTGTTTGAAGGAGCAAATACTGACCACCTTTCCTATACACCCCCTGTACTTAGCCGTATTTGGATCCCTGTCCAGTTTAGGGATGCTTGATATGCACAGCACACAGCCATGACTATTTGTAACGAATGATGTCAGCAAATACAGAGTTTCTGATTATTTGGTGATCTGTAGTATCACCAAATAATGCAGATACTATATGTGATTATATGGTGATCTGCAGAATTACCAATAATACAAATATAGCAACACTAAGGAATTAACGTGACCTTAGGCCTCGTTTCCATCTATGCGCTTCTGTCCGCTTCTGTCCACTTTTCAGCAACATGTATCAATCTGTAACATTGATGTGCTGATAAAAAGCGGACAGAAGCGGATAGAAGCGCACTAAGTGGAAACAAGGCCTTAGTCACACTTTATTGCACTTGAGTGTAGTGATTGGTGCAAACAGTAAGTACTGATAGGTTTAGCAACACCTCACCAGAGGAGCTGGTGGGTACTAACAGTACGGAGCCCCTCACCAGAGACAAGGGCTCCCTGGTGATAGTAGAGAAGTCAGACTAATCAATTCGGCAACAGACAGGCAGATCAGGTACAAATACAGAAGGCAGAGGCAAAACGATATTCAGGCAGGGTTGGCAACAAGATCAGATGGGCAAAGGTACAGAATCAGAAGACAGTGGCAGAACGGTATACAGGCAGGGTTGGCAACAAGATCAGATGGGCAAAGGTACAGAATCACTGAGAGTAAGAATAGTCAGAACGAGCCAGAATCATACACAGATAATAAACAGTATAATGCACAAATCCTATCACTGTGTGAAATCCCCGGTTTCCTCCCGAATCAAAGCACACCGGATCTAACTAAGGTCTGAGCGCTAACACGAAGTGATCGCAACAGCAGACAAGTGACTCCTCAGCCCTTTGGAAGCTGAGGAGTCCATGAGGCACGCCCCCTCCGTTCGGCCATTTAGAAGTGCTGTTCGCCTCCAATGACGTCAGCCGACCCGCAGGTCAGCTGACGTGCCTACTCCCCGAATAGAGGTCGCGGCGGTCTATTGCGACCTTATGGGCAAACGATAAACCCATCCTCGGCGTGCTAGACGCCCAAGGCACGGGGGAAGGGACAGGCAGGAGAGTAGAGGCAGCTGCGGCGGGAGCGCTGTTCGCCACAGCTGCCAACTTCATATTTGTTACATTATTATACTGCAGTACAGGTCTTATGCTGCAACAATTTAGGGGGAGCAGTCCCTACCACTATAGAAGGGCCCAAAGCTGTGGCAGGGCCCCAATTACTTACCCCTAAAGGTACCCAAACATCAGACGTTGTATGGGCAGATCGACCAAGAGACAGATCTCTCTTTGATACAATCTGATTGAAGAGAGATCTAGGGCTTGATTCACTAAAGTGTGCAAAGTGTTAGCATGCCAGTGAAAAGCCACTTTGCACGTGCCAACATGCTTTGCACATGCTAAGTAGTTTGCATTGCACATGCTAACTATGGTGCTAAGTAGTTTGCATTGCACATGCTAACTATGGTGCTAAGTAGTTTGCATTGCACGTGCTAACTACGGTGCTAAGTAGTTTGCATTGCACGTGCTAATTACGGTGCTGAGTAGTTTGCACGTGCTAACTACTTAGTTCCCTAGTTTGCACATGCAAAGCTTTTAGGCGTGATAACTGAGTTATCATGCTTAAAAGCTTGGGTTGTGAATCAAGCCCCTATTGTCTGCCCATACACCACAGGTTTCAGCATGAAATCTTAGGAATCGGCCTTGCAATGCCGCATCCACCACCTCCGGCGCTGTCTCCCCAATGTAAAATATTCCCCCGCAGAGCAGTATACTTTACCTGTTGGTGTCTGCTGCTGGCTCCGTTCTCTTCCTCCCATACATGCGGACCATAGGCGTGAGTGTGATATCACATATGCACTCACGTATATGCCGGCAACCACATGGGGCGCATGTATGTGGACTCGGACACTACTGACCAGAAAAATCAGCAGAACTGTGAGGCAAGTGGTATTGTTTAGAAGGAAATGATAATAATGCAGCTTTCACATGTCCAGAGCTGGATTTAAGCCAAGGCCACATAAGCCATGGCCTAGGGCACCACAAGATCAAGGGCGGGTGGGCAGCAGGCTATACGGGGGGGAGGGTCACCTGGCTACCTATACTGGAGGGAGGGGGGACATCAGGCTATCTATATGTAAGGGGGTGGGGGTCATCTAGCTTCTTAAACTAAAGGGAAGGGGGAGGGGTGATCAAAATATCTATACTGGAGGGAAGGGGGGGACATAAGGTTATCTAAACTGGAGGAGGGGGGAAGGGTCATCTGGCTACCTATACTGGAGGGAAGGGTCAATAGGCTACTTATACTGGAGGGAGAGGGAAGGGTCATCTGGCTACCTATACTAGAGGGGGTCATTTGGCTATCTATACTGAAGGGGAGGGGGCTGCTGACAGTGGCCTTGGGCGGTAAAGAGTACAAATCTGGCCCTGCACATGTCTCTCACCTTGGATTCCTTTTAAGTTCTTATTTAACCCCAGTACCTGAGACAGGTCATCAGGTCATCATATGGTTATTCTATAATAAGAACAATCAGCAGTGGAAGAGCCCTCCATGATTCATCCTATCCAGTGTCTCTCATCACCCTGCCGACACGTGGATTCTATTAGGAGAACAAAATCATCTGATGTCTTAGAAAAGATTCTCCATCTGGAGCTCAGCTTGGAATTGTGCAAGAACGGAGGCAGGAAACAATACAAAGTGCAATGACCTCAAAGACAACACTGACTCTTCCACCTCCCAAATTAGTCTACAGCACGTCTAAGTCAAACGCTTGTCCAGCAGAGAAGGATCAGCGTCATAGTTCAAGGTTAAGCTACATACTCACCTCGTGACGCAGGAAGATGGATACAGCAACATCTCCCTGACAGAGCTGGTTCTAGACTTTTTGCTGCCTGAGGCAAACTTGTGAGGATGTGACTTCTCGATTTGTAATGGTCGCACAGCACCCGACAATTTACTCTGCTTCATTTAATGTTCTCACATGACATGCTGCAGCAATAGCACACTGGCTGGCTGTGAGGCTGTGTCAGACAAACTTCTCACCCTCAGCCACTTCATTCGTCCTCAGTCAGGACAGCAGTGCCACCTCCTCCCTTCTACTGTGCAAGTCAAATGAAACACTACTGCTCTCCTGCCTTCCCCCTCCTCACTTACTGTCAGACTCCTCACACAGCACAACAAGCTGCTTTTCCCTAATGATGACCTCTTCACCTTCGCTCACTCACTCTCCTCTCACTTCTCCTACTGCATGCTGTTAGTGCAAACACAGTACAAACATGCTGCTGCCCTGCCGCCTGATGCAAATGTTTCGCCTTGCTTCATGAGAGAACCGGCCCTGCTCCCTGATGAGGAGAGCTCCCCGATACATCTTCCGGCCAGCGGGTATGCGTGACATTAGATGACGTTACACACAATGGACATGAGTGAGACTTCAAGCAATCGTGGTACTTTGCACGGGAGTAGTCGGGGATCTTAAAGATCCGATCCGCCCTGATGGTTGTGATCGTGCACCTGTAACCATGTCGCATGATTGCGGAAACTACTGCTCGTCACTCAAACAATTGCCGGTTGTTGGGAAAATCATCAGAAAAAACTGGTGGGTACAGTAACTTTATATCGGTTTCATCAGGCCAGGTTTACTTAGAGCATTCCTGAAGGGCAAATAAACTGATGAGATGAGCAATTGTAGCTACAGTTTTAAAGGGAACCCAAGGTGAGAATAATATGGGGGCTGCCATATTTATTTCCTCGTAAACAATGCCAGTTGCCTGGCTGTCTAGTTGATCTTCTGACATAAGTAGTGTCTGAGTCAAAACCTGGAACAAGCATATGGCTAATCCAGCAAAATCAGCTGAGTCAAAGTACCTGATCTACATTTGCTTGTTCAGGGTCTATGGCTAAAAGTATTAGAGACACAGGATCAGCAGGACAGCCAGGCAACTAGTATAAAAATATGGCAGCCTCCATATCCCTCTCGCTTAGGGTCTCCCCCCCTCCTCTTTTAAAGAATTTGCACAGTGACGTAATGCTTATTGTCTAAGTAAGTACAGTAAGCGTTGGCAGCAGGGAGGGAATATTAGCACTGTGCTGGGTTGAAAAAAATAAGGAAAAGGGCGGAAGTGATCTCACTTTTGTAATCACAGAGAAAAAGGAGCGGACCAGCAGAAATAATATTTTCTTTTTTCCCATTGTACATTTCTCCTAAATCTGACAAAGAACACTAAAAAAAACAGGACAGGTAGGCTAAATAAGTAATTTATTATTAGAGGAAGTAAATTTTTTTCAGTTAATACAGAGTTTTCTCCCACTTTAAAGAGAACCTGTAACAAAAAAAAGTTCCCCTGGGGGGTACTCACCTTGGGAGGGGAAGCCTCAGGGTCCCAATGAGGCTTCTACATCTCTGTAGCAGCAGGCAATCCAGCACTGGCTCCCCCGAAGTGTCCCGGAATCCTCCCTCGACAAGCCTGACAAGCGCTGATTTATTTACCTTTCCTGGCTCCAGTGAGGGCGCTGTTGCGGCTTTCCGCATGGAGAAATGCGAAAATAACTGCTCTCCGTCGGGTCCACTCTACTGCGTAGGCACAGGAGACTTGTGCCTGCGCAGTAGAGCGGCCCGACAGTGATCGGCTATCTCCGTCTATCTCCGAGGCGGAGAGCCAATACTGCTCCTGCACTGGAGCCGGGAAGGTAAATATTTACATCACCGCTGTTCGGGGAGCTGTATCTCCGCCGCCGTGGGACCGAGGAGGACAGGGGAAGCCTCAATAGGATCCAGAGGCTTTCCCCACCCCAGGTTAGTACCCCCCAGGGGAGGTTTTTCTCAGTACAGGTTTTCTTTAGGAAGTACAATCTTGGCCTCCTGGGCATTTCCAGCAATGTGTAAATGGCTGCTAAATGTAGCAAAAAGATCCTTTTTAATCATATTAAATTGTAAATTGGCCAGTGTAACACTGATATATCAAGCTAGTTATTGTCGATTTAGTGAACCCGAGGTGAAAATAAACTCATGAAATAAACAATTATATTTATCCTATTACTCCCAAAATGACTTTTTTTTAAATATCCCATGCTTTTCTTATATATTTAAACATTTACAAATAAGGTTAATTAAGTGTCCCTGAGTGAAAATACATGAACTATACACCTTGTCCTATCTCTCCTCTGTCCTCAGAAGTTGTATTCTGCCAGGAAAACATGTATGGCTATAATCTTCTTATCAGTAATGCTTACTAAATTCCCGACAAGGTACCCACAAGACAGACGCTGTCACTTGCATGCCTAAAAATTGACTCTTTCAGGCAGCAAACTAAACCAAGAAAAATAGCCTGGTTATTAATATGTTTTGTATTGTACATACACATCAGGGGCAAACCCAGGATTTTCAAAGGGGGGATTCCTGTAAGGTCTCCCTCAGCCACACACAATACAGTATAATATGCTCGGTGCACATAATGCAATTCCCGTCCGACAACAGGATCGAACATAAGCAGTTTGGATACAGATAATAATGAGGACAGCCGACATTGCTAATGAAAGTGAAGCATTCACACAGGGCTGTGCTCATACCTGACTCCATCCAAAGTCAGCTGTAGCAGGGAAAGAAAGGGGGCAGTGCTGTGAGCTGCAGGATACCTGCAGATATTATTTTTGTCCCCAGACGCTGAACCGGCCCTGGTCTGAGAGACGTCTCTGGGCCGCTGTAATCCCCCCTGCAAATTTGGCTATGCACATGTTGATGTTATCATGTCAAATGTTGCCTCGGGTACACTTTGAAATAACTTCATGGAATCGGAATTTTTTTTCTCTTTCTGATTATGAAATATCATCGGAATTTTGACCTCCTATAGGCTTCCCCCTTGAAAAATGGCAGCCTTCACCGTGGATCATGCACTTTTAAAAAAAACATTATTTCTAATCATCTGATTGGTTTTTCTATAGACTCCGCCCACACTATGACCGGAGCCATTGTTAGCAGGCCTCGCTCACACTTTAGAGTAGTTCCTCTGGAGAACATCTGTCTCCTCTCGAGTCCTATGTCCTCTTTCAGGAGTGAAGTAGAACTGTGATAATCCGACCGGCTTCGTCCATCTCGCAGCCTCTGTTTTTTTTTTGTCTGCCGCTCTGCGAATAAACAGGACATGTAACGACTTAACGCAGCACAATGTTCTTGAGTGTTCGGCGTGTGATTGTCGCTGGCAGCCATAAATTAATTAAAAGTAGACAGGAGACGGGGAAGAACAAGCGACTCCACTCTCTTTTCTTCCACGCTTCTCGCCGGCGCGGTGGGTGAGTAGCGCGTTCTTTTGTTCCCGGCTGCCCTGTTTCATTTCGACGCTCATTGTCCTTATTGTTCACTGGAACAGGAGGGGTCTGGGCTTCGAGCAGCCAAGGTCCCCGCTAATGACGGGAAGTCTTTAAAGTTCGCAGTGCATTTCATCTTCCCTGCAGGAGCCAATAGATGCATCCAGCGTTTGATGCCCACCGCGCAAGTTTGCTTCTAGTTAATTAACAGATCCCCATTACACACTCTCATCTCCGAGCTCAGAGGAGGCCTATAAGAAGGTAATTCAAGGCCAGTCGCTGGAATTAGTAAAAACCAGTTGTTTTAAGACTAATGTTCAAGTGGAAAGAGTATTAAACAACGTGTCCTCTGCTTTGTTTCCCTTTTGTTCTTTTATTATTCCTTATTCCTTGAATGTCGGCATCGTGCGGGAGATATTTTCACTAGCGGTTCCCAGTGAATTTCTTCCCGTTTCATCTGTTAGATAAAAACTTCTGGCCTCTGAAACGTACAGTATATATATCTGCTCTCAGCTCTACCATCGACTTAAAGTGAACCCAAGGTGAAAATAAACTGATGAGATACCCAATTGTATTTATCCTCCTACTCCTAAAAATGATTTTTTTTTAGATACACCATGGTTTTATTTTACATGTAAACATGTAGGCCCCGTTCACACTTGCGGTTCGAGTTCGCAAGTGTCCGGGTCCCGCAAACAGACCGTACGGGTCTCTGCGGTGGCCACAAGGCGGCACAAGTTGCGGATCCGGAATGTATCAGTTCCGGCTACAATAAAGTAGCCGGAACTAGATACATTGCAGTGCCGGAAAGGCACCGCAAGCATGGGGGATACCGGCGTGTAGTCTGGGCCCACCAAGTGGCATTGCCAGTGTGATTGCCAGTGTGATGAGAAACATTAGTTTCTCATTGCACAGCATGGCCGCATGTGGTGGGTCAGGATCCGGTCCGGGGGCGTGGGCCGGATGACGGGACCCGAAAAATAGCGCATGTTGGAAAAGTGTCCGGAGTCCGGATCCGATCCGGCTCCGTTCTGTACGGAAGGGACGCAAGTGTACGTCCGCATAGACTTTGCATCGCTATGCGGAACGTACGTTCCGTTTGTACAGTATACGGTCCAGATCCGATCAGGCGGATCCGGACAGCGAACGCTAATGTGAACCAGGCCTTACAAAGTAGATTGAATATCTTGTTGTCTCTGCTGCCTATTAAGTGACCCTAAATGAAAATACATGAACTATTGACCTTTTTTTTTAATCTCCCCCTACTCTCAGAAGTTGTATTGTGCCAGGAAAACTTTTATGGCTATAATTTGCTTATCAGTGATTAAATATAGGGACACCAAGAGCCAAATATAGTGTAATATGTAGTGGTGATATGGGATGAAATTGGTAGAGTAAATACAAATATACTCACAAAGCAATGTTACCTCAAAGGCAACCACTGTTTAGGCAGGTGTGGAGATTAGACCTGACCCCACTCAGGATTAAGAAGTCGCCCTCTGTAGATCAGGAAAAAAGGGGATGACACCCCTCCACCAAGGGTGAACTTCGAACAATGTAACAGGGATACAGAGGTGCCAAAAGGTCTACAAAGTTTAAAATTTGTGGAGGACCTCCTCCAAACAGACACAAGATTTGTCAACAAAGTTTAGCCAAACAAATTTATTTACATACTCCAGGGGAAAAAGCGAATGAAAAGAGAAAAAAGCACTTGCACAAAATGCAGCAGGGGTGGATACTGCCACACTGGGCTTACCTGCAGCGTGCTCCAATGGAAGTCCACAATTTCAAACAGGAGAGAGGAAGGAGATGGGCACAGCTGCTAAAATACCCTTTATTGTGGCTGGGGTGACAAAAGCTTACAGCAGTGGGGGAAAGGACAAGTCTGACAGCTGTTTCGCAGGGACTAGCCCTGCTTCCAGGGGAAAATGCAATGCGTTTCACAGGTATGATTCCGCTTCATCAGGCAATAGGTAGGAGTAGGTACTGTGGGTGAGAGATAGATGGCTAAGTAAGGCTTGCATGTATATCATAATCATAAACACGGTATTAATCAAACCTGTAACAATGGGATCAGAACAGTCAGAATACAGTGAACCTAAATGAAGGCTAATATGGATTACACATTTTAAACTTTTTGGACATTTTTATTCTTTTGGTGCCTCTGTATCCCTGTTACATTGCTTATCAGTGATGTTTACTATATTCCCGTCAAGCTAACGACAAGACAGAAGCTGGCACCTCCATGCTGAAAAATTAACTCTTTCACGCAGCAAAATAAAACAAGTAAAACCGCCTGGTTATTAATATGTTTTGCACGGTACATAGATGTTTATATTTCATCTAATCACGTCCCCTTGGGTACACTTTGAAGAGGAACTGTAACGACATATAGTGGAATGTAGTCAATTTTTCAGGATACCCACTTTTACGTTAAATATCCTAGCTTTGGCATTAGAAACACTTCCTTTAGCTATATATGCCTGTATATTGCGTCAACATATTCTGTGGCGCTGTACAAAGTAAGAAATAAACATGGGATACATAATAATACAGACAATGGTGTACACCACATATACAAAATAAATAATTGGTGACAAAATACAAAATGATACAAAATACACAATACAAAATTGGTAATAACAGCAATAAAAGTAACAATGAATAAAAGGTATAATGAATTCCAAGACACAAAAGGGGAAGAGAGCCCTGCCCTTGTGAGCTAACAATCTAAAAAAAATGGGGGGGAAGAGGTGGGGTAGTATACAATAAACATACCTAGAGGCAGTGTGTTTTAGGATATCTAGTAGGACTGCAATTTGGCCTTAGGACAAAGGGAAGTGGCCTATGGTGAGTTTTTAGAGAGCATTCAAAGGTAACAAAAATTGTCGAGTGACGGATGTGTTGTGGGAGGGCATTCCAGAGGAGGGGTAAAGCGCATTCAAAATCTTGTAAACGTGATATGTATGGTATGTAGGTGGTATGGTATGTATGGTATATGTAGGTATATGGTATGTATATGTATGATGTATGGTATATGTATGGTATATATATATATATATATATATATATATATATATATATATATATATATATACTGTATACATATGTGTATATGGTATATGGTATGTATATGGTATATATATGTATGGTAAACATGGTAAGTAGCCCCGCGCTCTCACTAAGGCGGGGCATAACTACAGGGCAGCAGCAGGGGGGCCCAACGCTGTAAGGGAACCTCAACTACTTCTTTACTTTCTTTGACAAAGTGTCACCCCTTCAGATCAGGTGTTTTTGTGGCTACCTTTGTTATGGGTGTGAAGATTCCGATGTCCACTAAAGTTTTGTTGGGGGCCTCATGATTTATAGTTACGCTCCGGCACTGAGGCTTAGCCTAGGCTGTTTATTAAGCGGAGTTCTCTGGGAGTGTTTACTCTGGGAGATCAGCTATATTTTCTACTGGCTTTAGAACTCTCAGAAAACAAACATTCTGTACAGATCACTTGCCAGTACTAAAGATGTCGCCACCGGTGATAAATTTCATTGGCTGGGAGTAGACCGAGAGTCACCAAGTGGGAGGGGTTTGTGTTAACTGCCAATGTTAGCTCCTCTGTGGCCTTATAGACATAAGAAGAAGTTACCTCGTGAAGGAGGTGTATTTGTGGGCTGAATCACCCCCTGGCTTGTTCTATATCTTGGAGTCCTCATTTCAGATACCTCTCTTATTAGTGCTTTATTTCCGCTATTAATATAACACAGACGTAGAGGGTGTTCTGAGTGTCCATGGGGTTCCCCAACCTCCTGCTGCATTCATCATTAACACTTAAAATAAATGAAAAATCCAGCAGGGAAAGAGAAGCGTGCTACTCGTTTACCTTACTTGTGCTAATCCAGCGACTGGCAGCAAATGTGGGAATATCCATATATACAGTCTTTGTAAGGAACTCAGATGATTATATATTTTTTGGTCTCAGCAATAGTGGAGTTATACTGTGAAAGTTTTGTGAAATAGTGGCTGTGCAGTAGCTTCTGCAGCTATAGTTCTTCTGAATTTACCACCAGTGGCATAACAATAGGGGATACAGAGGTGGCGACTGCACCAGGGCCCTTGGACCAGAGGGGCCCACTACGGGCCCTCACTCAACCACAGTATTAGCTCTACAATGGTGCTATGCTGGTAATGATCCCTACTATATATGCTTTGCATGGTAATTAATAACAAACTGTTCCTCTACTCTGCTTAGGCCTCGTTAAAAAGCGGACCCATTCACTTGCATTGCTGTGCGCTTTCCAGCTCAACGCACAGAAATGCCTGCAACACTACGTTTCTGTAACGCTGCTCAGCGCAGCGCATAGATGTGAACCAGCTACATTTAGTTACATGGAAAAATCAATACCTTGCTGAACGCACAGGGCAGTGCGCTGTGGAAAGCGCACAGAAACGGCCCTGATGTGAACGAGGCCTTACACTTCTCATACTGTTGATGTCCTTGGCAGGTTTTGTTGGGCCATATGAATTGTTATGTATAGAATGCTAGGGGGACCAATGTACAACTTGCACAGGGGTCCAAAGCTCCTTAACTACGCCACTGTGTACCATAATAGGGAAAATGTCAACATTCTGCTCCTCTATAATCATACATGTAATGACGCAGAATGATGTGTCAGATTAATGCCCAGAAATGCCACTTTTAAATATGTCATTTGTCAGCAGGGCTGCTGCCACCGGGGACAGGGATCCCTCTCTTTACTCAGACTCTTCTACCTGATAAGACTTGTAACAGCCATCACTTAGTGGCAGCAGCTAACAGGTCAGTAGTTGTGTATAGGCAAGTAATGGCAGTTAGAATCCTTGTCAAAAAAACAACACACAAAATGGGGGTTCCAGGGGCTTAAAGTGAACAAGAGACGAAGCACCCTCATGTATTTTACCATATAGATCAGTGGGAACATTAGAGAAAACACATACAATGCTTTCTGTTTCATTCTGCACTGCACAGCTTGTTTCTTTTCAGACCTGATAAAATCCCCCACCGAGCATTCAGTCTGGCTTTGCTATAATGACTCAGCTATAATGATTCCTGAGCAGAGCCAGCAGGGGGCAGGATTGGACTTGAAAAGACATGAGAGAACACAGACTCAGCTATAATGATTCCTGAGCAAAGCCAGACTGAATGCTCAGTCGGGGATTTTATCAGGGCTGTTAAGAAGCAGGCTAAACAGTGAAGAATGAAACAGAGAGCAGGGTAGATGTTTTCTCTAATGTTACCACTGATATATATGGTAAAATACATGAGGGTGCTTCGTCTCTGGTTCACTTTAACTACAAATCATGGAGACCCGAGCAAAACTTTGATGGGGTCCCTTAATGTTTACACCCATTCCCTTGCCTCCCCTTTGGTGACCGTCATAAAACGAGTGTGGCCATCATGAACTCCCATAACATGTGTAGCCACAAAAACACCTGATCCGGAGTATCAAAGGGAGAGAAGCTTAGTACCCCCCCCCCCCCCCCACACACACACACACACACCTCTGGGCCCACCTGTAATTGCAGTGGCTGCTCCCCTGTAGTTACAATGGGGGGGAGTTGTATGTTGGATATTAAAAAGCTGTCGTTATGAGTATTTTTTTTACACAAATTAAGTATGATGAGGATATTATTCTGCTTACATGAATCATTGTAGGGCGAGCGGATGGTCAGAATGTGCCTGGAATGATTGCTTAAAGGGGAACTGAAGATAGAGGTATGTGGAGGCTGTCATGTTTATTTCCTTTTAGACAACACCAGTTGCCTGGCAGCCCTGCTGATCCTCTGCCTCTAATACTATTAGCCATAGCCCCTGAACAAGCATGCAGCAGATCAGGTGTTTCAGTGGTTCAGACTTATAAGTCTGATCTGACAAGACTAGCTGCATGCTTGTTTCTGGTTTTAATCAGATACTACTGCAGAGAAATAGACCAGCAGGGCTGCCAGGCAACTGGTATTGATTAAAAGTAATACCTCTCTCTTCAGTTCCCCTTTAATAAACTCAAGGACATACTTTAAAAAGGTTTTCCACAAAGTTATAAAAAGGTGACTTATACTACAGTCCTTATATTTACAGTGTTGTTGTCCGTATTCTTTAGTGTGGTTACGTTACCTTAAAGAGGAACTCCAGTGAAAATAACGTAATTTTTACACTAATTATATATAAATGATTTAGTTAGTGTTTTCCCATTGTACATTCTTTCCTCTCCATGTTTTACATTCTGACATTCATCACATGGTGACATTTTTACTGCTGGCAGGTGATGTCACTGTAAGAAAATGCTGCTTGGTTTTTTGGCAGTTGTACCCAGCTGTAAACAGCCGTTATTTCCCACAATGCAATGAGGTTCACAGACATGAAACTGTCAGGATCCTGGTCCTGACATCCCACTGTGGGAGGGGTTTCACCACAATATCAGCCATACAGAGCACCCTGATGATCTGTTTGTGAAAAGGAAAAGATTTCTCATGGGAAAGGGAGTATCAGTTACTGATTGGGAGGAAGTTCAATTCTTGGTTACAGTTTCTCTTTAAATTATATTCTTACATTTACGAGAAAATCCGGCATTTTTACTGCTGGCGAGATTAATCACTGTGTAATGTTTTGAGTCCCCCCCCCCTCTGTAAATTGAACAGGAGCATCACATGATCTCCCAGAGTGCACTGGGAGAAGGCTGCATGACATCATAGCCTAGACTAAACATAACTGGGAGGTCAGGGTTACATACCAATATACAGCAATGTGTAGATACAGTATAAGAAGCAATTCTGACAATGAAACCAGGATAATTATCCACTTCCCGACCATCCATAGAGTTGGTAAAAGTTGCACGCCCCCTCACCCCTGCCCCCTTTCCCGCAGCACGCATGCACCTGAGTCCTGAATCACAGTTGCAAAATGGACGATTGCAAAACATCCTATTTGCAAAAATTTGTACAAAATTTTGACTTTTTAACCCACCTGGCGGTCTAAAAAATTCCGCCAGGAGGCAGCGCAGCAGTTTTTTTTTTAGTTTTTTTTCTTATATCATGTAGGGAGCCCAGGGCTCGCTACATGATAGCCGCTGCTCAGCAGCATCCCCCCGCCTGCTTCGATCGCCTTAGGCAATCTCCGATCAGGAAATCCCGTTCGAAGAACGGGATTTCCTGGAGGGCTTCCCCGACGTCCCCGACGGATAGCGGCGATCGAGCGCGGGGCGGCGGCGATCGGTGTGCTGATGCAGCTAGCAAAGTGCTAGCTGCGTACAGCAAAAAAAAAAATTAAACAAATCGGCCGAGCAGGGCCGGAGAAAACCTCCTGCGCGGCTTACCCCGAACGTTACCGCCAAGGAGGTTAAAAAAGCGGTTAAGGTAGAAATGGATATCCTGAATAATTTTATAAAGTTCTAGTATAAGTCACTAAGGTTCCTCTAGTACACTAAAAAAATACCATGCGCTACTCAATTTTCCAGTTCGATCAACTGTTCAATCACATTATCGGACCAGCAGGCAATTGATTATTTTCCATTCTGCTCGATCAATGGAAATTGGCCAATATGTGCCCAAATCAACAGATTTACTTGATTGAGCAGGATGGAAACTATCGGTTGATCGTAAAGAAAACGGCTAATGTTCATATGATTTTCATCAACACAGAATCGATTTTTGGTGTCAGGGCATGGAGACAACATCAAGCTTGATTAGTGAAGGAGAATCGCCAAGATCTCGCTTGCCGTGTGTAAGCCACTAGTCAATTTACTTTTGATTGACCTCACTGTTTTCAAATGTCCAATAAAGTTGAAGCTCAGGTACAAAATCACATATGCACCTAAGAAAATGGAAGCCTCTGGATCCTATAGAGCAGAGCTCCCCAACCCTGTCCTCAAGGCCCACCAACAGTACATGTTGCAGAAACCCACAAACATGCACAGGTGAGGTCATAGTGTCTCAGCAGAGCTGATTAATTACCTCTGTGGTTTTCCACAAAACATGCACTGTTGGTGGGCCTTGAGGACAGGGTTGGGGAACACTGCGAGGCTTCCCACTTAGTCCTCCGGTCCCCCACTGCCGCTCGTGAACCCTCAGAAGATTACGGACAAGCTCTTTTCGTTAATCTGATTGGAGCCATGCTCCTCTTTAACCACTTGCCGCCCAGAGTGCAACCCGCCCCTAAAGACCAGGCCATTATGTGAAGTACTGGGCTGTGTAGGCTTTTCAGCCTCCTGCACAGCCCAACATGGGAGCCCAGCGATCGGACTTACCTTATTTTTTTGTCCCTAAGGGGACATGCCGCCGGAGGGGTCCGATCGCTGCAGCACTTTGATTTTTTTTTTCTTCGCCTCTATGAGGCTCTCTCTCCCTCCCTCCCTCCTCTTCCCTCCTCCCCTCCATGAACAGATTTGGAACAGGACGGCGATCCATCCTGTTCCTCCTCTCATAGGCATCAGCCTATGAGAGGACGGCGCTCCCCGGCCAATCAGAGGCCGGGGATTGCCGATCTCGTACAGCGCTGCGGCCCCCGGTAGCGCTGTACGCTTGTAAACAAAGGGGATTTCTTTCACCTAACGTTTACAAGTAGCCTACTAGCCGCGATTGGCGGCTAGCAGGCTATTCATGGAACTCCGTTCCGTGAAGCGGCAGGGAACGATCGCGCATGCGCGCGGATGTTCCCTGGGAAACTGCAGCCCCAGGACTTGACGCCAATTGGCGTTAGGCGGTCCTGGGGCTGCCGTCGCATTCACGCCCATTGGCGTGAGGCAGTCTTTAAGTAGTTAAGCACGAATGCCGCCATACTATGCCTGTGCAAGTACAGCTGCACAGCAAGTCATGCATGAGGAGTCCCGCATGGACAGCATGGGAAGCCTCTACAGGATCTAGAGTAGAGCATGGGAAGCCTCTGTAGGATCCAGAAAAGGACAGCGTGGGAAGCCTTTATAGGATTCAAAGGAGTACAGTGTCGACAAGCCTCTAAGCCTCTAGAAGAGGACAGTGTCGACAAACCTCTAGAGGAGGGGTTCTCAAACTGGGAGCCGTGGCACCCTGGTGTGCCTCAAGCTCTTCCCAGGTGTGCCTTGGCATTCATCCCCATCCTTTGTGCAATGCTATCAGATAATGCATTTGCACATTGATACACAATAGGTGGGTCAGCCTCTAGAATCCAGAGGAGGCCAGCATGGACAAGCCTCTATAGGACCCAGAGGAGGACATTGTGGACAAGCTTCTACAGGATCTAAAGGAGGACAGTGTGGACAAGCCTCTATAGAATCCGGAGGAGGACAGCATAGACAAGCTTCTATAGGATCCAGAAGAGGACAGTGGAGCAAGCCACTATAGGATCCAGAAGAGGACAGTGTGGACAATCCTCTATAGGATCCAGAGGAGGTTAGCATGGCCAAGCCTCTATAGGATCCAGGGGAGGACAGTGTGGATAAGCCTCTTTGTGATCCAGAGGAGGACAGCATGGACAAGCCTCTATAGGATCCGGGGAGGACATTGTGAACAAGCCTCTACATGATCCAGAGGAGGACAGCGTGGACAAGCCTCTATAGAATCCAGATGAGGGCAGCATGGACAAGCCTCTATAGGACCCAGAAGAGGACATTTTGGACAAGCCTCTATAGGATTCAGAGGAGGACAGTGTGGACAAGCCTCTATAGGATCCAGAGGAGGACAGCGTGGACACACTTCTATGGGATCCAGAGGAGGGCATCGTGGACAAGCCTCTATAGGATCCAGAGGAGGACAGCACGGAAAAGCTTCTATAGAATCCAGAAGAGGACAGCATGGAGAAGCCTCAATAGGATCCAGAGGAGGACAGCATGGACAAGCTTTTATAGGATCCAGAGGAGGACAGCGTGGACAAGCCTCTCTAGGATCCAGAGGAGGACAGCGTGGACAAGCCTCTATAGCAGGGGTCTCAAACTCAATTTACCTGGGGGCCGCAGGAGGCAAAGTCAAGATGAGGCTGGGCCGCATAAGGAATTTCACAATCGCGGCGCATCGCCGCCTCTGCCCGCCCCTCTCACTCTTCCTTCACAGAGAGGGGAGGGGAGAGGCGGCGATCCGTGTGGCGATTGACGTCAGGAGGGGCAGAGCTGAAGCTGAAAGCTTTGCCTCTTCCAGGAAATGCTGGCGGATTGACCCCCGGGCGATTTGGGGGCTCTGCAGCCCTCGTTTAGCGGCGGGGATGTGGCGGATTACTTGGGAGCACTGAAGCGAACTATAAGGAAGCTTTTGCCGGCGAGGGCCACAAAATATTGTATCGAGGGCCGCAAATAGCCCGCGGGCCGCGAGTTTGAGACCCCTGCTCTATAGGATCCAAAGGAGGACAGCATGGACAAGCCTCTATAGGATCCAGAGGAGGACAGCGTGGACAAACCTCTATAGGAACCAGAAGAGGACAGCGTGGACAAGCCTCTATAGGATCCAGAAAAGGACAGTGTGGAGAAGCCTCTATAGGATCCAGAGGATATAGGATCCCTCTCCTTGAGTATGTGTTTCTAAACCCATGCTTCGGCTTCGGTTCTCTTTAATCTCTCAATAGATAATCGAGTAATGTGTGGTCACCTTAAGATTTTAGGATTTCCTCTCTATGATCTGTTTAATGTAAGTGATGTTTGCAACTTGAGATGTTTAGTAAAGCTACTCCGGGTCTGTAGGGTCTGCTCTCCAAAGGTCTCCCGTCCCGCAGAACGTTAGTACGCCAGGCCCCTCGTGTCAGATTTTAGCCTAGCACACGGCCACCTCCGTTGGTCCAAGGGGGTGACAGCGGCTCTTTAAATAGACACTGACATTAGTCTCCCGGTATGAGACGCCATTAGCAAAGTTCTGTCTCATTTCTTCGGGCTATTAGATCAATACCACTAATGGTCTCTCACACTGTAAGAACAATCCCGCATCTTATCCCGAAGAGGCACGGCGTGGCCCTCGCCGCACAATGCCATGCAGATCGTTGCTACTCTTCAGTAACAATCAATGAGCTGCTTAAAGAGAATGAAGATCCAGGGATGAGCCCGTCTCTCCTCGCTTCACTCGCCTGTCACTGTTCAATAAAATATGGAATAAAGCCGCTCTGTTTATTCTTCTCTTATTCTCCGCTTATTGTATAGATTATTTATTAATAACCTGCTTGGCGGGGAGTCAGCAGAAGTGCCGGAGACAGGAGGCAGCGCCCCCGCTGGATGCTACCCAACAAAAAAAGTTTGTACTATAAACGAGTTAAATTTAATGATGCCTTAAAGGAAATCCAAGCTAATTCTTGCATTCCTGACCTCTGTAATTTTGGTCCCTACTAGGCCTCAACCACTGGTGGTCAGGACCAGGGCAAGATCAGCAGATTTTACCACCAAAGGTTTACTGTCATCAGCTTCCCGTCCCCCCACCCGACCGCTCCCCCTGTACTGTTTGTTACCCTGGTCCTGTTCTCTCATGTTGTGTTCCCCCCGCCCATCCTGTGTACTTCCCTGTTCCAATGCTCCCCAATTTGTGCTGTGCTTGGGGCAAGAGGATCCTAGGGGAAATGGGGGGGGGGGGGGGAGGTCTGCTTTAACTAACTTTTTTTTTACTCAGATATCCTTTAAAGTGCGTTTACAGATACATAAATGAGACAGTACAGAAATCAGAGTGGCCAAATGGAAATATAATACAAGCAGACAAGCAGAGAGAGTCCAGGGCCATTTTCACTAAAAGCATTGAAGTCAATGGGCATGAAAAAACACATTTCTGCATAGCTGAATATATATGCAAAAAGTTGTGAAAATTCTTTTACACCACTTCTGTCAATGGACAATAGAAAATACATTTTCACATATATGAATGTTTCGCGAAATTACGAGTCAATACAAAAGTACGCATTCTTATTACAAGTATGTGCAAAATTAATTTTGCAATAGTTCGAAATTTTGCAGCAAAATTACTGCTATGCGAAATTCAAGCTCATCACTAATGGTATCCACATTTAAAACGTAAATTCCTATTTTTGCCTGGAGTGGACCTTCGCTGTAAACTCCAACGTGAAAAAAAGCCAGAATGACACCTACTGTCTTTACCCCCTCAGTTTTTTACCCAGTGCAGTAACGGCTGACGACTTCATTAAGTAGGAGGGAAGCATACTGTCACTGGAACTGCATTTATGGGCGTAACAATAGGGGCTGCAGCTCAGGACCGTTTTGGGGTGCATAACTATATATAACTATATGTGTGCAGCGGCGGGCAGCGGCAGACAAACATACCTTTCGTGCATTCCAGAGCTGATGCTTCTCTCTCTAGCCTCTGAGGCGACTTCCTGTATAAACAGGAAGTAGCGTCAGACACTAGAGAGAGAAGCATCCGCGCTGGAATGCACGAAAGGTATGTTTGTCTGCCGCTGCCCGCCGCTGCACACATATAGTTATTGAAGCTGGAGGGGAGCACAGAGGGGAGAGCCCAAGGTGAGAGAGGGGGGGGGGACGTCCCCCCTTCCCGCTGAGTGTGGTCATAGCTTTCTCCTCATGCTGCGACTCCTCCAGCACCCAAAACGGCCCTGAGCGGGCCCCAGGGGGGGGGGGGGGGGGGGGCGACTCGCTCAGAATTTCTGCAGGGGGGCGGGTGGGTCTTAGTTACGCCCCTGACTGCACTGCTTCTCTCTTCCCCTCTCCTCTCTGTGATAGGCTGGCTCACACTAACACAGGTAAAAGCAGAGCGCCCCTCAGGCTACACTACTGCATGGCAGTCTTTTTGAATGGGGTGTGGCTAGTCAACAAATCCATAATTTTATGACACAAGTGGTCAATATTTAGACATTTTTTCCTGCTACTCTGTTATAACTTCTGCCGCCCGTCCTGCTAATGTGGGTTTTAGTTTTACAGCGGAGGTCTGCTTTAAGGCCCCCATGCCCTGTATGTTCACAGATGATGTCAGACACCATGTTGGCACGGCACTATCCTGGACGGACTTTATAAACAAAGCGTAATAATTTTAATTTGCGTCCGTCAAAGTCCTCCTCTCTCTCTCTTTTTTTTTTTCCTCGCGGGTAGTTCATTCCGTAAATTGAAGCGATGGCGGAGCCATCAATATCTGCCAGAGAGATTCTGAGCAATCTCCATTAATCTCGTCAATAACTGACACAAACTCTGCCATAAAATAACCCGCTGACTGGTTTAAGAGCCTGGAGCGGAAGTGTCGGGTCAGAGCGCGCGGGTTAATCCATACCCAGGGAACGGGACAACAAAACACTGGCGAATGTGTCTTCCTGGCGCAAACAGAGAGGCATCAGGCCTGTTATTTCTCTTTTTTTTCTCCCGTTACAAAAGATCTTTCTGCCAGGGAAAATTGCAAGCGGCCAACGTGCACCATCCCTGGCACTGGCGCACACGTTGACTTTCGACACCGACAATATGCCGGAGATAGGGAGAGGTGAGGCACGGGCGATCCAAAAGAAGAAGAAATATGACGATCAGAGAGGATAAAAGTAATTAACTCACTGCCATATGGAAGCAAAATGTTTTGATTACAATCGGGCCAAACGCAGTGCCAGGCTAAGTTTTTTTTTTGTCCAAAACCATATGTATAATTAGCCGCGTTCACATGCATTTTAATTAGCATTTGATGAAGTAAAAAAAAAATTAAAAAAAAGAGAGATAGATTTTAATAAAAAAAATGTTGCTACTTTCTGTCATAATTTCCATTAGTAGGTGGCAGATTTTGCTTGGCGTAGGTTGGCAAGCCCGCAGCGACGCCGTCCAAGATTCGCTTATTACAATGCTGACAATATAGTAAAGGAACAAAGTGTATCGGGGTGTCAGCGGCATCCATATGTTCTCTCCCTATATCTGTATCTTCTCGGGAGTCAGCTAAACACTTTCTGCATTAGGTCAACAGCAAACCGCACAAGAGATATTGAGCGGCGCAGAAGCTGCAGGTGAGGCTTTGGCTGCCAGTCAGATCATTAGCAACATGTCCATTCTGTATAAATAAAACTATTATAAGTTTACTTATCTAGATCATTATAGTTTACATTGTAAAAGTCTGCGCTTTTATTATGTGGTGTATAAAGCCTCAGTAAATGCACAGACTTCTCTTCCTCTTCACTCCCTGTTTTGTGTGTGTGTGTACTGTATATATATATATAATGGGAAAGTTCGGATGTTTGTTACTCGATCACGCAAAAATGGCTGAACGGATTTGAATAAAATTTGGCACACACATAGTACATTACCTGGAATAAAGTATAGGATACTTTTTATTCCCATAACCAAAAAGGGGGCGGAGACAAATACAAATTTCACTGGAAAATGTAAACAGCAGCCATTCCTACACTGTTAACGGAAGGGTTCTCAAACTTTGCACAGTTGGTCGTTGGGTGACTGGGATTAATATTCAGAAAGATGGGTGGAGTCTATAAAAGCCAATCAAAATTAACCTATTGATTTTCAAGGGGAATATTTACATTGCTGCCATTCTTGCACTGTTAATGGCACAAGCCTAAAACCTGGTACAGTTGGTTATTGGGTGACTAGGGTTCAATTTCAGAAAGGGGATGGAGCCACAAACAGCCAATTAGATTTGTTTCATTTTAACGCAAATTATTAATGCCAAACACCGCAAAGCTCACAAACTTGGTAATTGAGTAATTGATTAATTGTGCGTTAGGGTTAGAAAAGTGGGCACAGCCAACACCAGCCAAATACATAAGTGGGCAATGCCGGGTCATAAGTGGGCGGAGATAAATACAAATTTTACTGGGAAAATGTAAACAGCAGCCATTCTTACACTCTTAATGGTAGGGTTCTCAAACTTTGCACAGTTGGTTATTGGGTGACTGGGGTTAATATTCAGAAAAGTGGGTGGAGCCTACAAAAGGCAATCAAAAATTACCTATTGATTTTTCAGGGGAATATTTCATTGCTGCCATTCTTGCACTGTTAATGGCACAAGCCTCAAACCTGGTACAGTTGATCATTGCGTGACTGGGGTTTACAATTATAAAACGGGGTGGAGACACACACAGCAAATATGATTTGTTTCATGTTAATGCAGGTTATTGATGCCAAAGACCGCAAAGCTCACAAACTTGGTCATTGAGTAATTGATTAATTGTGTGTTACGGTTAGGAAAAGTGGGACAGGGAGGAGGACGGGAGGAGGGGGACAGGTAGGCGTTTGCACGTGTGTGCAGAAGCACGGCTTTGTGCATGAGGAGTCGTGAATGTGGGGGAAAGGGGGGTTGCGACCAAGGCCTAGCACCTGTTTTTTTAATGGGCGGGCCTTTCACCTAGTGTGTGTGTGTGTGTGTGTGTGTGTGTGTGTGTGTGTGTATATGTATATATATATATATATATATATATATATATATATATATATATATATATATATATATATATATATATACTTAAACTAAAGCTCCACCAACCAAAAGGAAAAAAAAATAGCTTCATTCTCAGTCAGTATACTCTGCAAATTTGGATCGCAATCAGCTGCAACTTGTATCACAATTTGCAGCTTTTTTTAAACACGATTGCATCATGATTTTTAGCCCCATTGTCTTTATGTGTGGTGTGATTGTGATTTTTCTGAGACAAAGGGGTATAGCTTTACACCTCATAGGGAAATTTCATGAAAACTAGATAGTACTGTGATTGCTATGCAATTTTCATGCACATTCAGACTGCTACCTAGGTGCCGTTGCAGGAATACTGCAGAAGACAGTGCGATTGCGGTTGAAATATCAGGTCGCAGGTGTTTTGCTGCCTTTGGCACGTCTATGCAGCATGAGCGCTCATCTACTCATGAAACTGCACAAAAAAGCGCAAGGAAATTCTGACGTACCATGTGAATTACGTAACGTGTATTACGGCTATAGTAACGCTTCAACAGTTCTTTGGGCACCGTCAAAAGATGGAACCCAAATTACTTTAAAAAAGAAGCATAATTTGGCTGTCAGCAATAGCTGGCAACTGAATTACTTCTTTCCACTGTGTCCATGGCGGTCTGGAGGGGGAAGAGTCAAAGTCTTGCTAGGGGGACCCATAATTTATAGTTGAATCCCTGGGCTATGGAGTTCTATATTTGTTTTTTTTCTATCATTATTAATAGATAATTCAGTTGAATTTCAATTTATGGTTTTCCTCAAACCTGGGAGTAGGGGCGTAACCAGAGGGGAGCAGCTCCTGCAGTCACAGGTGGGCCCAGAGCTGTGGGGGGCCCCTAACTACTAACCTTCCCTTCCTCCAATACAGGGGACTATACTTCACATCAGGTGTTTTTGTGGCTACACTTGTTATGGGTGTGAAGAGCATGGTGGCCACACTTGGTTTATGGCCCTTGTGAGGTGGCCCCCAAGGCTGTGAAGGGAACCAAGGAAAGGCAGGGAAGGGGTGTGAACATTTGGTGGGGTCCATCAAAGTTTTGCTGAGGGGCCCCATGAATTCTAGTGACTCCACTGCCTGTGAGGTTTGCAAAAGAAGGGGCGTTAAATACTTACCTTGGGAGAGAGAGGATCCTCTAGAGGTTTTTCCTGTCTCCCTCGGCTCAGCGTTCCAGTGCCGTGACCTCTCGAAGCTCGTGGCCATGCTCCTGTCTGGGCACAAGCACGGCCACAGTAGCACCGACCCGCCCAGGCTTCAGCTGAAAACGACGAGACTGATTGGGTCTGTGCTACTGCTTGTCGATGGTCTCTGGCTGGACTCATCGGAGGAGAGGGACATAGGAAGCTTCTGAATTACCTAGACAAGGCTTCCCTCTACCCTGCTAACTACCCAAATTGGGAACTTTTTTCACTACAGGTTTTTTTTTAATCCTTCTGTGTTTATTTTCATGTTTTGGTTTTCTTCTGCTGAATATCTCTTGATAAAGGCACCCATGGCCACCTACCTTAGGATGTATACAGGAAAGTCTCAAGTCCTTGGCCCCAAGTGTGGACGTCGTGAATTTACATTATATGGCACCCAGCAGGGCTAGATTTCTGAAAAGGCCACAAAGGCCCAAGTCTTGGGCGGCTGCAGACCAATTGGCGCCTGGACATGAAGGAGTGGTTACTACATATGAAGGAGGAGGGTGAGAACAGGGAGCAAAACATGAAAAAAAAACTGATACTCAAGGGAGATATTCCCAAAAGGAAGTGGTTGTGGGGTTGCTGTACATGGATGATACACATGGAATAGGGAGCTGCACATGGAATGGGAGGGGCTGCTGTACATGAAAGGTGAGTCATAACATACTTGGCCTAGGGGCACAAAAAGTATAAATCTGACCTTGACGCCCGGGACATTCTCCTGCTACCCAGATTGAACTCTTACAAGTTGGTATTCTATATTTATCTCTGCAGGTAGGTAAGCAGTCCTGAACTCACCCTTTGTTGGACTTCAAGCTGAAACATATGTCTGGCTGCTGTTATCACTGTTATTTATTTATCTATTTACTTTTTTACTGAAAGCAAAATTTTCTTTAAGTGTTACAATGTGATAATCCCATTCTTGTTTTATTCCCGATGGAGCAAAAGAAAGACCTTTAACAGACATGCTAATTCGATAATGATGATGAGGCTTTTCAGGGGTATCTATAAATACAGTGCATTATGGACGTGTCAGCGCCTGTGATTGAGTCGCTCAGACCCCCCTTGTCACCGGTCAGGCTTCCTCGGGAAAGACAATAGACCCGCAGTCACTCATGTCTAGCAGAACGTGTCAATTTTATATGGAACCTTTATCTAATACCACTTGTGCAACGCGCTCCTGACAGCGCCACTCAGCGTGTCGCCGGCGGTTTATGCGCCTCTCCTACCCACAAAACTATCATTTAAATCATTCGTCTGCTGCTGCCATCACTTAGGGGACCGTCGTGAGCCGCTTCCACTTCTCAGATTATCATATTTACCCTTTCTAAGTGACACAGTAAAAGAAACAACCAATTGCTTGGACGGCACTAAGTAACGAGGCCGGTTCCGTCGACGTTAAAAGCCTTCTCTGCTAATTGAGTGAATCATCTGTGTCCGGGCTTTCTCCTATCTCATTATACAGCTGCGTTACCAGCAACGCCTGCTTCCTCGACTTAAGTGTACTGTTCCTACAAATTAACAATAATTCATGGTGACAGAGCGTGTCTTGCCACTAAAAAGACCTGTGTGTGTTCTGCTCGATCCCGTCCATCCCCCCCCCCCCCCCCCCCGCCTCCTCTTCCTTCACCCTAAATCTATCATTCCCATCTTAGGCCCTTCTTGCTTCTCTAGGCCCACCAATGTGTCGGAAAACTTTGCGAGTTGATGGACAAGAGGAGATTTGAAAATTCAGCACAGATTGTGAAATGTTCTATTCATGTTGAAGTCCCCAAATATGTATCCACCAGCGGCTTGTCCCCTACTCTGCATATCAATAAGCAATATTTCTTAAAACCACACTGAAATGTTGATAGGGCAATTATCAAAGTTACCTAAAATTATAAATGCTACATATATTTCCAGTAATTACTAGCAAATAGCAATACAAAGGCTTTTTTCATCTATTATGTGAAGGAAATATGACATTTACAGAGAACAGTTTTCACTGTGTGTATTACTATGGAGAACGGTCCCCAGCACATCCAGCATACAGAAACAATCTTCACTGGCTATCATACTGTGACTGGAATCTGTTCCGAATGGTAGAAAGCAGGAAAAAAAAAGCAAAACCCATATGTTAGCGCGTGAACGGGAAAATTAATGCACGCAACCCATTACACACGTAAAACTGTACGCGTGCTAACCTGCGGATGTGCTGCCCGAGCCGCGCAAGCACTGCCATGTCTGTGCAGCAGCATGGAGCTGATCGTGCACAAGAGGCTCTGGCTTACTGCGCAGGCACAGTACTGCTGCGCGGAAGCAGTAAAAAATGGCGCTGGCAGCTAATGGACGAAAAGGGCGCCGCCATTCACTCCCATAATAAATATAGTTTGATGGGCGCCAAACAGGAAAAAAGGGCGCGGGAGATTATTAACGTTTTCAAACTGTGCTCTTGACAAACCACGTTTACAAATATACTAAACACACAGTGGGTTGCAAAAGAAGTTTTCCACATTTTGTCACATTACTGCCACAAACATGCATCAATTTTATTGGAATTCCATGTGAAAGACCAATACAAAGTGGTGTACATGTGAGAAGTGGATTGAAAATCATACATCATTCCAAACATTTTTTTACAAATACATAACTGCAAAGTGGGGTGTGCGTAATTATTCGGCCCCCTGAGTCAATACTTTGTAGAACCACCTTTTGCTGCAATTACAGCTGCCAGTCTTTTAGGGTATGTCTCTACCAGCTTTGCACATCTAGAGACCGAAATCCTTGCCCATTCTTCTTTGCAAAACAGCTCCGGCTCAGTCAGATCAGATGGATAGCGTTTGTGAACAGCAGTTTTCAGATCTTGCCACAGATTCTCAATTGGATTTAGATCTGGACTTTGACTGGGCCATTCTAACACATAGATATGTTTTGTTTTAACCAGCCTGGCGGTATGGACGAGCTCAGCTCGTCCATTATTGCCGGAGGCTGCCGCTCAGGCCCTGCTGGGCCGATTTTCTTCAAATAAAAAGGTGCACACGCAGCCGGCACTTTGCCAGCCGCGTGTGCTACCTGATCGCCGCCGCCCGAGCCCCCCAGCCGCCCGAGCCCAGCGCAGCCGGACCAAACAGTTCCCGGCCAGCGCTAAGGGCTGGATCGGAGGCGGATTACGTCAGGACGTCGGATGACGTCACTCCGCTCGTCGTCATGGCGACGAGGAAAGCAAAACAAGAAGGGCCGCTCATCACGGCCTTTCTTGTTTCTTCTGATCGCCAGAGAAGTACGCATCAGGAGCGCCCTCTAGTGGGCTTTCATGCAGCCAACTTTCAGTTGGCTGCATGCAATAGTTTTTTTTTCATTAAAAAATCTTAATAGAACGCCAGGCTGGTTAAACCATTCCATTGTTGCCCTGGCTTTATGTTTAGGGTCATTGTCCTGCTGGAAGGTGAACCTCCGCCCCAGTCTCAAGTCTTTTGCAGTCTCCAAGGAGGTTTTCTTCCAAGTTTGCCCTGTATTTGGCTCCATCCATCTTCCCATCAACTCTGACCAGCTTCCCTGTCCCTGCTGAAGAGATGATGCACCCCCCGAGCATAATGCTGCCACCACCATATTTGACAGTGGGGATGGTGTGTTCAGAGTGATGTGCAGTGTTAGTTTTCTGCCACACATAGCGTTTTGCATTTTGGCCAAAAAGTTCCATTTTGGTCTCATCTGACCAGAGCACCTTCTTCCACATGGTTGCTGTGTCCCCCACATGGCTTGTGGCAAACTGCAAACGGGACTTCTTATGCTTTCTGTTAACAATGCTTTTCTTCTTGCCACTCTTCCATAAAGGCCAACTTTGTACAGTGCATGACTAATAGTTGTCCTACGGACAGAGTCTCCCACCTGAGCTGTAGAGCTCTGCAGCTCGTCCAGAGTCACCATCAGCGCTCTCCTTTTTTGGTCTGTGAGTTTAGGTGGATGGCCTTGTCTTGGTAGGTTTACAGTTGTGCCATACTCCTTCCATTTCGGAATGATCGCTTGAACAGTGCTCCTTGGGATGTTCAAGGCTTTGGAAATCTTTTTGTAGCCTAAGCCTGCTTTAAATTTCTCAATAACTTGATCCATGACCTGTCTTGGACCTGTCTTGTGTGTTCTTTGGACTTCACGGTGTTGTTGCTCCCAATATGCTCTTAGACAACCTCTGAGGCCCTCACAGAGCAGCTGTATTTGTACTGACATTAGATTACACACAGGTGCACTCTATTTAGTCACTATTACTTATTATTTAGTCACTCTATTTGGCACTCATCAGGCAATGTCTATGGGCAACTGACTGCACTCATACCAAAGGGGGCTGAATAATTATGCACACCCCACTTTGCAGTTATTGATTTGTAAAAAATGTTTGGAATCATGTATGATTTTCGTTCCACTTCTCACGTGTACACCACTTTGTATTGGTCTCTGACAGTGGAATTCCAATAAAATTGATTCATGTTTGTGGCAGTAATGTGACAAAATGTGGAAAACTTCAAGGGGGCCGAATACTTTTGCAAGCCACTGTATGTATCGTATTTAACTAAATCGTTATTTAAAATGTTATCACTTACTGTTTGTAAAACATTATTATCCACATAATAAAGCGATCAGTAAGTAAATATATTTTTTACAGTCACTATTTGTAAAACATTATTATCCACACAATAAAGCGATCACTAAGGAGGGGGGAATTTATGGTTAGGCACCACCAGGGGTTAGGTTTAGGCACCACCAGGGGAGATTTAGGGTTAGGCACCACCAGGGGGGTCTTAGGTTTAGGCACCACCAGGGCGCCACCACCAGAGGGGATTTAAGGTTAGGCACCACCAGGGGGTCTTGGGGTTAGGCACCACCAAGAGGGTCTTAGGGTTAGGCACCACCAGGGGGATTTAGGGTTAGGCACCACAAGGGGGTCATAGAGTTAGGCACCACCAGGGGGGGTCTTAGGGTTAGGCACCACCAGGGGGGTCTTAGGGTTAGGCACCACCAGGTGGGTCTTAGGGTTAGGCACCACCAGGGGATCTTAGGGTTAGGTCCCATCAGGGGGTCTTCGGGTTAGGTGCCAGCAGGGGGATTTAGGGTTAGGCACCACCAGGGATGTCTTAGGGTTAGGCACCCCCAGGGGGATCTTAGGGTTAGGCACCACCAGGGGGATTTAGGGTTAGGCACCACCAGGGGGGTCTTAAGGTTAGGCACCACCAGGGGTCTTAGGGTTAGGCACCACCAGGGGGATTTAGGGTTAGGCACCACCAGGGGGGTCTAAGGGTTAGGGATAGGTAGAGGGTGGGTTCTGTTTGAGAGTAGGGTTAGGTTTAGTTGTAGTAAAATGTTAGTAATATTTCCTAATGTTGTACTACAGTTATTTTTCATTGTTACAAACAATATTTTCAGATTTTATTACATGAAGAAACGATAAATGAAGGTTATACACACTATTATACAATTATACAGGATCTTTTCAAAAAATTAGCATATTGTGATAAAGTTCATTATTTTCTGTAATGTGCTGATAAACATTAGACTTTCATATATTTTAGATTCAAATACACACAACTGAAGTAGTTCAAGCCTTTTATTGTTTTAATATTGATGATTTTGGCATACAGCTCATGAAAACCCAAATTTCCTATCTCAAAAAATTAGCATATTTCATCCGACCAATAAAAGAAAAGTGTTTTTAAAACAAAAAAGGTCAACCTTCAAATAATTATGTTCAGTTATGCACTCAATACTTGGTCGGGAATCCTTTTGCAGAAATGACTGCATCAATGTGGCGTGGCATGAAGGCAATCAGCCTGTGGCACTGCTCAGGTGTTATGGAGGCCCAGGATGCTTCGATAGCGGCCTTAAGCTCATCCAGAGTGTTGGGTCTTGCGTCTCTCAACTTTCTCTTCACCATATCCCACAGATTCTCTATGGGGTTTAGGTCAGTAGAGTTGGCAGGCCAATTGAGCACAGTAATACCATGGTCAGTAAACCATTTACCAGTGGTTTTGGCACTGTGAGCAGGTGCCAGGTCGTGCTGAAAAATGAAATCTTCATCTCCATAAAGCTTTTCAGCAGATGGAAGCATAAACCCACTTTTGAACCAGAAACGGTGGCAAAAGCGCCTGACCTGGGCTACAGAGAAGCAGCACTGGACTGTTGCTCAGTGGTCCAAAGTACTTTTTTCAGATGAAAGCAACTTTTACATGTCATTCGGAAATCAAGGTGCCAGAGTCTGGAGGAAGACTGGGGAGAGGGAAATGCCAAAATGCCTTTAGTCCAGTGTCAAGTACCCACAGTCAGTGATGTTCTGGGGTGCCATGTCAGCTGCTGGTGTTGGTCCACTGTGTTTTATCAAGGGCAGGGTCAATGCAGCTAGCTATCAGGAGATTTTGGAGCACTTCATACTTCCATCTGCTGAAAAGCTTTATAGAGATGAAGATTTAATTTTTCAGCACGACCTGGCACCTGCTCACAGTGCCAAAACCACTGGTAAATGGTTTACTGACCATGGTATTACTGTGCTCAATTGGCCTGCCAACTCTCCTGACCTGAACCCTATAGAGAATCTGTGGGATATTGTGAAGAGAAAGTTGAGAGACGCAAGACCCAACACTCTGGATGAGCTTAAGGCCGCTATTAAAGCATCCTGGGCCTCCATAACACCTGAGCAGTGCCAAAGGCTGATTGCCTCCATGCCACGCCGCATTGAAGCAGTCATTTCTGCAAAAGGAATCCTGGCCAAGTATTGAGTGCATAACTGAACATAACTATTTGAAGGTTGACTTTTTTTGTTTTAAAAACACTTTTCTTTTATTGGTCGGATGAAATATGCTAATTTTTTGAGATAGGAATTTTGGGTTTTCATGAGCTGTATGCCAAAATCATCAATATTAAAACAATAAAAGGCTTAAACTACTTCAGTTGTGTGTATTTGAATCTAAAATATATGAAAGTCTAATGTTTATCAGTACATTACAGAAAATAATGAACTTTATCACAATATGCTAATTTTTTGAGAAGATCCTGTACATATATTATCGTTTTTAACAAACGTAATTAAACGTAATTATAAGTTTCACTTTCAAAACAGGGAAGATTATAGTATTCACAATTTGCGATTTCATAGACATTATTAAAGGTTTTCAATTTGTAAAACATTATTGCAAACAAAATACAACACAATATTTTTTATAAACGTTATTGCTACTTATCGATTACACCCCGCGCCCTTTTTTCCCCAACGTCCTTTTTGCTTGTACGTTTGCTGCACTTGTGCCTGAAGATGAGTGTGGCCCTGATGTGATTACCGACTAGAGATGGCCCGAACGGTTCCCGGCGAACTTCGGTGGTTCGCGTTCGCGGAGAACCGCAAACTTTTCCAGAATTTCGGTTGGCCCCCATAGTGCATCATGAGGGTCAACTTTGACCCTCTACATCACAGTCAGCAGGCACATTGTAGCCAATCAAGCTACACTCCCACCTGGAGCCACTCCCCCCCCCCCCTTATAAAAGGCAGGCAGCGCCAGGCTTTTCACTCACTCGTGTAGAGCAGGGAGAGCTGCTGTGCAGAGACCTATAGGGAAAGCTTAGTTAGGCTCTTGTAGGCTTCTTAGCTTGTTCCTTGCTGATTGTTATTGCTAAAAAAGCACCCCTCAACAGCTCTTTTGAGAACTAATCTTGTTCTTGTGATCTATTTTTGTGTGTGTGTGTGTGTGTGTGTGTGTCCCACTTGCATTATATACAGCCCTGTCAGTCAGTTGCTGCTGGCCTTTGGCCCCTTGGTGGTATAATTACTGCTGTGCCAGGTGCACATTATAATACCCATCACTGCATATACCTACCTGTCGTTCACTTCAGTGCACCCACCTACCTACGTGAGTGCAAGCAGTGTCACTGTGCCTGTCCGGTACCTGTCTGTGTGTGACAGGTGCACATTGTAATACCCATCACTGCCTGATTCCCCGGCCATTACCCATGGTCACTCACAATGGCAGACTTGCCCTCCATAACAGATTCTTGTTACAGGTACTGAACAGCTAGCAGAAAATGTAAAAAAAAATAGATGTAAGCTTTAACAATGGTAGAGAAAGAACCATCGGAAGTTGATAAGGCAGTCAGACATTACCTGATATCACTGAGGAAGAGCAGTCTCGCTATGGTGCGCACCAGTCCAGCACGGCCGTCACTACACAATCAGCTGTTTGCGGTGCGTTACACAGTGAGTTTGGTCTGTCAGTGTGAAGCAGTACTCTAATTACACTCCCTGATTGATGTATACACATGCAAGATATTTTAAAGCACTTTAGGCCTGCATTTTAGCATTCAATGTAATTTCTGCCCTTAAAACCCTGCTTTGCGCCAAATCCAGATTTTTCCCCGGGACTTTTGGCGTGTATCCCACTCCTCCATGCAAAAACTCAGATGTTAGACCCCTGGAAACATCTCTTCCATCACTTTTGTGGCCAGCATAAGTGTTTCTAGTTTTCAAAGTTCGCCTCCCCATTGAAGTCTATTGCAGTTTGCGGAAGTTCGCGCGAACCGAACTTTTGCACAAATCGGAGGTTCGGGCCATCTCTATTACCGACAAGCCTTTGTCGGTAAATTTTCATGGGGTCCGAGCTCCCAAGAACGCGGCTGGTGCTGTGTACCTGATAATAAGCGCCCCACCCTGGTGCACACTAGGCTCCAGGCACTTGCCTACCTTGCCTTGCTGATCCTGCTCTGACATCATGTCTTCTCCTACTCTGGGTTCAACTCGGGCACACTTGATTGTAGATCTGTAATGAATGGACGAGTAACAGATCAGTGGTTCCATTGTTTATGCCAAATACCAATCTTCACTGCTCACGATAAAGATTCCATCCCACGAGGCTGATCGATCAGTTATGTGATAAATACCACTGATAGGGATGGCAATGCTTAGGATGTCCTAAAAGTACAGCCCTTGGGCCGAATGCGGAGCCCTGAGGCGTTTTCACTGGCCCCTAAACACAACACGTATAACTTATAGATGTGGCCCACTGCACCTTTAACCTCTTGCCAACCGCCTAACGCCAATTGGCGTATAGTCCTGCGGGAGTGTTTTGCTGGGGATCACGCACCGATGCGCGCGCATCCCCGCTTGAATGACGTAGCTCTGCTCCGTCATCAGTCTCCCAGCTGTCTCCTGGCGATCTGCTCCCATAGGCTAATGCCTATGACAGCCAATCACAATGATTGGCTAGCGGGGAGGAGGAAGAGAAAAAAAATAGTACATTTAAAGAAAAAAAAAGAGTGAAATACATTTATAAAAAAATAAATAACCTGCAGCAGCGATCAGAGCCCACCAACAGAAAGCTCTGTTGGTGGGCAGAAAAAGGAATGGGGGGGGGGATTCATTTGTGTGGACAGATGTGTGGCTCTGCAGCAAGCCACTAAAGCTGCAGAGCACTAATTTGTGAAAAATAGTATTTTTTAAATGGTTAAATATCGGCTGCCTACATATAGAATAGCATAGCTACTGCCAACACTCTCTCCTTTGGAGGAACAGTCCCTCTTTGAGAACCAAATCCCTCTGTCCCTCTTTCTTCCTAAGTTGTCCCTCTTTCAGGACTGATGCACAAATATGTGTTAATGTAAAGTCCGCTTTAAATTGATATACCGTATTTCTTATTTTCAACTGTTAAAATGAAGAAAAATTAAAGATGATATAGAGGACCAGTGTGGTTTAAATGATAAAACAACATCTTTTGATTCTGAATTCTATGTGATATGCATGGCGAGGGGTGTGGTTAGAGGTGTGGCAGGGGCGTATCTTAAAGTGTCCCTCTTTCCTATCTCAAAACGTTGGAACGTATGAACTCACGGAGAAGCATGTGATCAGTTTGATCAGTTGATAGATTTGTAAGGTTCTGATTTGCTGTGATGACTTCCTGATTTCACACATGATCATGACCAGCAAATCAAAGCCTTGCAAGTCTATCAGCTGACCAAACTGGTCACATGCTTCTCCATGAGTTCTCCCAAGCATTGCCATCCCTACCGACAAATAACATTGCTTCTTCCTCTCGCTTTGTGTCCAGCATTTATGAAGTAAATGTTATTTTCTCTTCCTTTCCATCTGAAATAAACTTTGAGTCGGTCTTTCCTGTAAACAGACAATAGAAAGCCTTTTATAGAAATGGTCCTCCGGCTGCCGAACGCTCTCGCTGGCCGGGCCTCGCGGCTGCGATATCTCATCGCTGTCTGCATGTCATTTATAAGTGAATAATTACAATTAGCCACAGATGTTTTAAAGGCACGCTTCATTTATTTATACAAAGCCTCACATTTCATAGCTGTCACATTCCCGCATCCAGTAAATGGGGCGCCGTCAATTCACCTGTTCTGCCGCGGCATTGTGGGACCTCTGCGCGGGTTTTATTAGAGGAGGAATTATGCTGCCGACAATGTGTATTATCTGCGTGGCTCTTATGCTATTCCATTTATTGATGCGTATTAACAGCGCGCCTTTGTTGTGCGGAAGTGTAAAAAGCTGATTTAAATTTGTGTTTTCTATGATTTAGAAATTGGCTTTTCAAAGAGGGATATAGATGTTAACTGTTGTGGATGGCACCCGTGAGCAGAGGTCTGATATTTACTATGCACAAAAATACTGTGTGCTGCTGGAGGACTCCTTCTTTTATCTGGCTCTCCTCTGCTGATATGCTGCGTGCTGCTGGAGGACTCTGCTTCTTCAATTATCTATCTCTCCTTTACTGATATGCTGTGTACTGCTGGTGCTCATTCTACTAATGATCCTGTCCTGATATAATCTGTGCTGCTGGAGGACTCCGCTCCTTCTATTATATTATCTAACTCTCCTCTCCTGATATAATCTGTGCAGCTGGAGGACTCCGCTCCTTCTTTTATCTGGCTCTCCTCTGCTGATATGCTGCGTGCTGCTGGAGGACTCTGCGCCTTCTTTTATCTGGCTCTCCTCTGCTGATATACTCTGTGCTGCTGGAGGACTCTGCTTCTTCTTTTATCTAACTCTCCTCTGCTGATATGCTGCATGCTGCTGGAGGACTCTGCTCCTTCTTTTATCTAACTCTCCTCTGCTGATATACTCTGTGCTGCTGGAGGACTCTGCTTCTTCTTTTATCTAACTCTCCTCTGCTGATATGCTGCATGCTGCTGGAGGACTCTGCTCCTTCTTTTATCTAACTCTCCTCTGCTGATATACTCTGTGCTGCTGGAGGACTCTGCTCCTTCTTTTATCTAACTCTCCTCTGCTGATATACTCTGTGCTGCTGGAGGACTCTGCTTCTTCTTTTATCTAACTCTCCTCTGCTGATATGCTGCATGCTGCTGGAGGACTCTGCTCCTTCTTTTATCTAACTCTCCTCTGCTGATATACTCTGTGCTGCTGGAGGACTCTGCTTCTTCTATTATCTATCTCTCCTTTACTGATATGCTGTGTACTGCTGGTGCTCCTTCTACTAATGATCCTGTCCTGATATAATCTGTGCTGCTGGAGGACTCTGTTCCTTCTATTATATTATCTAACTCTCCTCTCCTGATATACTCTGTGCAGCTGGAGGACTCCGCTCCTTATTTTATCTGGCTCTCCTCTGCTGATTTACTCTGTACTGCTGGAGGAATCTGCTTCTTCTATACTCTCCTCTCTTGATACGCGGTGCTGCTGAAGGACTCTGCTTTTTTTATTACTCTTCTCTCCTGATACTCTGTGCTGCTGGAGGACTATCTTCCTTCTATTATCTGTCTCTCCTTTACTGATATGTCTTGATATAATCTGTGCTGCTGGAGGACTCTGTTCCTTCTATTATCTAACTCTCCTCTCCTGATATACTTTGTGCTGTGGAGGGACTTTGCTCCTTTCTCTAACTCTCCTCTCCTGATATACTCTGTGCTGCCGGAGGACTCTGCTCCCTCAACCATCTAACTCTCCTCTTCTGATATACTCTGTACTGCTGGAGGACTATGCTCTTTCCCCATCTAACACTCCTCTCCTGATATAAATCTGTGCTGCCGGAGGACTCTGCTTCTTTCACTATATACTCTCCTCTCCTGATATACACTGTACTGCTGGAGCACTCTGTTTCCTCTACTATCTATCTCTCTTCTCCTGATATACACTCACCTAAAGGATTATTAGGAACACCTGTTCAATTTCTCATTAATGCAATTCTCTAATTAACCAATCACATGGCAGTTGCTTCAATGCAATAAGGGGTGTGGTCCTGGTCAAACCAATCTCCTGAACTCCAAACTGAATGTCAGAATGGGAAAGAAAGGTGATTTAAGCAATTTTGAGTGTGGCATGGTTGTTGGTGCCAGAAGGGCCAGTCTGAGTACTTCACAATCTGCTCAGTTACTGGGATTTTCACGCACAACCATTTCTAGGGTTTACAAAGAATGGTGTGAAAAAGGAAAAACATCCAGTATGCGGCAGTCCTGCGGCAAAAATGCCTTGTTGATGCTAGAGGTCACAGGAGAATGGGCCGACAGATTCAAGCTGATAGAAGAGCAACGTTGACTGAAATAAATATTTGTTACAACCGAGGTATGCCGCAAAGCATTTGTGAAGCCACAATACGCACAACCTTGAGGCGGATGGGCTACAACAGCAGAAGACCCCACCAGGTACCACTCATCTCCACTACAAATAGGAAAAAGAGGCTACAATTTGCACGAGCTCACCAAAATGGGACAGTTGAAGACTGGAAAAATGTTGCCTGGTCTGATGAGTCTCGATAGAGTCAGAATTTGGCGTAAACAGAATGAGAGCATGGTGGTGGTGTAATGGTGTGGGGGATGTTTTCTTGGCACACTTTAGGCCCCGTAGTGCCAATTGGGTATCGTTTAAATGCCACGGGCTACCTGAGCATTGTTTCTGACCATGTCCATCCCTTCATGACCACCATGTACCCATCCTCTGATGGCTACTTCCAGCAGGATAATGCACCATGTCACAAAGCTCGAATCATTTCAAATTGGTTTCTTGAACATGACAATGAGTTCACTGTACTACAATGGCTCCCACAGTAACCAGATCTCAACCCAATAGAGCATCTTTGGGATGTGATGGAACGGGAGCTTCGTGCCCTGGATGTGCATCCCACAAATCTCCATCAACTGCAAGATGCTATCCTATCACTATGGGCCAACATTTCTAAAGAATGCTTTCAGCACCTTGTTGAATCAATGCCACGTAGAATTAAGGCAGTTCTGAAGGCGAAAGGGGATTAAACACTGCATTAGTATGGTGTTCCTAATAATCCTTTAGGTGAGTGTATTCTATGCTGCTGGAGGACACTGCACCTTCCATTATCTAGGTCCCTGGGGAAATTTGCCATGTTGTCCATTTGGCAGAGCTGGCACTGACAGCAGTACAGCAGGGGGTGGACAGATCACCAGAACACATGAACTACATACAATTCTGTTGAAAGGTAGATTTCACGTTGGTGTCTCTTTTACACGGCTGTTTACAATCTTGGATAGGGTTTCTGAAAACCCCTCCAAAACTTTATTTTGTGTCTATATCAGAGTTTCATAGAAAACTCTAGTTCCAAATACCCATATAGGTCGCTAATAAATGAAGCCACCTGGCTCTATCTCTGCTTCTTCCGCATCTTGCACCCCTTACCGCTGACAGGAGCCCTCCAGCCGTGTAAATATGACTTTTCTCATTTTACGAAGGCTGTAGGCGAGGCCCTGCAAGACAATTGTTTATTACTTCCTCTCTTGCCCGCTTGCTGATATAGATATTGTTATTTGAAGCCCCCGGGACCGAAGGTTCAGGAAACAAATCCAAGCCTGAGCATTTGCAAACTTTCCAGGTTATCTCGTGTGCTGCGTTCTTACAGGGTCACTCCGCCCACTGCATATTTCACTGTTCTGTCAATGCTGGAGAGTTAAAGGAATACTTTAGTGACAATGATGGCATTCTGCTGAGCTATAACCATTCATGTAATAGCAGCAAAGTAAAACCCACAATCTATGTTCATGCAGTGGCATAGCTTAAGCTACATGTCAGATGGAAGTCCTCCAAAGCAAACGTTGAACAATTGATAGGCTGATTAACATTAAAGAGAATGGAAGCTAACGAGTGAAAAAGACAACAATAAGTAACGGTTCTCTGTCACATTGTGCACCTCGAGCAGTTTACTCATAACAACTAACATGGAGCGCCAATGCCTGCTAAGGAAAGCTGCAGTGTCAGAGAAGTGTAAGCAGGGGAGAGGACAGCCGCAGTGTCAGAGAAGTGTAAGCGGTATCGGTTGAAAAGGGCGCCCGAGCTGCCTGTATGAAAAGGGCGCCGCCATAGACATCAATGTTACTTCTGGAAATATGGGCTACAAGGTGTAGAAAAGGGCGCCCGAGTTTTGATATAGGCTACAGTAGGGCGCCCCTTTGTAGCCCATATTTTTTTGGCTACAAGGTTTTCGGCTACAGTAGGGCGCCCTTTGTAGCCCATATTTTTTCGGCTACAAGGTTTTCGGCTACAGTAGGGCACCCCTTTGTAGCCCATATTATTGCATTTTTTTGTAGCCTATGTTTTTATATGGGCTACAAGTGCTGGAAGCCGAATTATTTCATTCTCCCACTATCCATGGCGGCCTGGAGGGGGAATAGTAATTAACACATCCCGGAGTTTTTTTGTAGCCGAAGTTTTTATATGGGCTACACCAGGCGCCTTTTTGTAGCCGAAGTTGGTATATATGGGCTCCACCAGGCGCCCTTTTTTACCGGCGCCCTTTTCATATAGACCCGTGTAAGCAGGGAAGAGGACAGCCACAGCGTCAGAGAAGTGTAAGCAGTGGAGGAGACAGCTGCAGTGTCAGAGAAGTGTAAGCAGGGGAGAGGACAGCCGCAGTGTCAGAGAAGTGTAAGCAGGGGAGAGGACAGCCGCAGCGTCAGAGAAGTGTAAGCAGGGGAGAGGACAGCCACAGCGTCAGAGAAGTGTAAGCAGTGGAGGAGACAGCTGCAGTGTCAGAGAAGTGTAAGCAGGGGAGAGGACAGCCGCAGCATCAGAGAAGTGTAAGCAGGGGAGAGGACAGCCGCAGCATCAGAGAAGTGTAAGCAGGGGAGAGGACAGCCGCAGCATCAGAGAAGTGTAAGCAGGGGAGAGGACAGCTGCAGCGTCAGAGAAGTGTAATCAGGGGAGAGGACAGCCACATCGTCAGAGAAGTGTAAGCAGTGGAGGAGACAGCCACAGCGTCAGAGAAGTGTAAGCAGGGGAGGAGACAGCCGCAGCGTCAGAGAAGTGTGAGTAGGGGAGAGGACAGCTGCAGCGTCAGAGAAGTGTAAGCAGGGGAGGAGACAGCCGCAGCATCAGAGAAGTGTAAGCAGGGGAGAGGACAGCCGCAGCGCCAGAGAAGTGTAAGCAGTGGAGGAGACAGCCACAGCGTCAGAGAAGTGTAAGCAGGGGAGGAGACAGCCGCAGCGTCAGAGAAGTGTAAGTAGGGGAGAGGACAGCCGCAGTGTCAGAGAAGTGTAAGCAGGGGAGGAGACAGCCGCAGCATCAGAGAAGTGTAAGTAGGGGAGAGGACAGCCGCAGTGTCAGAGAAGTGTAAGCAGGGGAGGAGACAGCCGCAGCATCAGAGAAGTGTAAGTAGGGGAGAGGAAAGCCGCAGTGTCAGAGAAGTGTAAGCAGTGGAGGAGACAGCCACAGCGTCAGAGAAGTGTAAGCAGGGGAGGAGACAGCCGCAGCGTCAGAGAAGTGTAAGTAGGGGAGAGGACAGCCGCAGCGTCAGAGAAGTGTAAGCAGGGGAGGAGACAGCCCCAGCGTCAGAGAAGTGTAAGCAGGGGAGAGGACAGCTGCAGCGTCAGAGAAGTGTAAGCAGTGGAGGAGACAGCCGCAGCGTCAGAGAAGTGTAAGCAGTGGAGGAGACGGCCGCAGCGTCAGAGAAGTGTAAGCAGGGGAGGAGACAGCCGCAGCGTCAGAGAAATGTAAGCAGGGCAGGGGACAGCCGCAACTTCAGAGCGGAGCAGTAAAAAAGGGTGCAAGCGGCAAGTGGACTAATTGGGTGCAGCCATAGGTGCCAATAGAAAATATCGGTCTTTGGGCGCCAGAACGGAAATTTGCCGATATTTTGTGGTGCACAAGATTTTTAATTTTTTTTTCTATTTTTTCCTGTGTATGAGATGCGATCATAGCATTGCACTGTGGCTAGTGGGGGAGGGGGTAGGTGGGTGGTTGCGGTGTTAGGTAAGTAGTGCGTGTGTGGGGGGGGGGGGTAGTTTCCATTCTCTTCCCATCCGATACATTTATTGATTCAGAAGGTCGCTTGAGCCAGAATATCAAGTAATTTAGGGGTACCTTTATGGCCTTCCTGCTGTGTGCCCACCACCGGGGCGCTACATACACCCCCTAGATGGCAGTCCTGGAGGGAAATGTGATTTCTGATGTAACCTGGCATTTCAGAACATTATTTCAGTGCTCATATCTGCTTTCTATGCTTCCCATAGGATCTTCGTTGAAGGACATCGCAGAACATGACTCCATGCATGTGAATTGTTAGCTATAATGTGGCGGGAATGTTGCGGAAAGCACTTGCTGTGCATCATATGCGTAAACATATAGACTATTATATTATTAAGCCTCTGCAACTTGTGGTCTAAGTCAGCAAAACTCTTGCAGAAGGAGTCAGTCAGTGTATACAGTACGTGACCTAATGTTAATCTGTTAATCTGAAAGCAGGTTCTTTCTTCTAGAAATTATTATACTGATATGGATATAAAAGGAAGAAAAGTAATCTTTGCAGACATTTATATATTATAGAAGCTAAGTAGTCTGTATGGCCAACAAACACCCTGCAGGAAACAGGCAGTAACGATGTGTTTGATACCTTTTTAGCATTTGCTTCAATGGTTTCCCCTTTGGTTCCAGCTCCATGTTCAGAGCCAGTGGTCCCATACAGTGACGTCCCTGGAGGGGAGGGGGGGGAGGGGGGGGGGTCTGAAAAAAATAAGCCCTAGCTGAAATAGCCCAAAGGTAAGCCTTACCAGCAGTTATGGTGAAAGCAACTTGTGTTATGTGTTCTGCTGTCCCCCATGTCCTCCTGGTGTCTCCCATGTCTGCAGCTGTCCCGTGTCTTCTAAGCTTCCCACGTCCGCCACTGTCTTCCTACTGGTATAACTTCATCTTTTCTGCGCTGTCACGCGTCCTCCTATGTCACCCGGCTCCATGCCGCCCTGTGACCCCAGCGCAGCTTCAGCCTATGGGGGAGACATTCGGCAACTTGTGTTTCTATTGGAGCAGAAGATTTCATGGACGGGATCATAGCTCCGCTGTTGGGCCAATCACTGCCCTCACTGCTACTACTATTGGTTTTGTCTGCCCTGGTGTGGTTGGAGGATCATGGGGTAAGAGAAGGGTGACACCCTGAGTTTTCACACTGGGTAAAACCAACCCTAGTGATGCCTCTGGTTCTTTTGAGGCAAACGGGGCTATTGCCCAGGGCTCCAGAGATGGCTGACTGGTCACTCCTGGTCACCCCTCAAGTTAACAATGGTCCTGCCGCCTAAATTTAAAATGCTGGAAAATGTAGGGGTCTGGCACTGTGAGGAGGAGGGAGGGAGGTAGACTTAGTTATAGGAAGGTTAGTGTTAGGGGATAAGGTTAGAGGTTGGTTCAATAGGAGGGTTAGTGTAGGGAGTGGGTTAATTTACCGAAACACATGAGAAACCCCTAATTGGAGAAAAAAATACATTTACATACAAAAACAAAGTTTTATTGACAACTGCTGCTGCTACAGTAAGCAAATCGGGCTTTAAAGAAGCGCAGCGCAACGCACAGAAACGTGCACTAAAGCGCGCACAAGCGCATGCGTTTTTTACCACGCGCTTTAACACGTTTTTCAGCTCAGCAGATGTGAACGAGGCCTTATAAATTGACAATTTACCCTACACCATTCCATTTTTTTATGAAAAATTGATTAGAAAAATCCACCACTCCCAATCGACTTGTATAAAAAAAAAATAAATAAATAAAAAAACAAATCCGATCAGATTTCTCGCTCAAGTGAAAAAAAAAGCTTTTGATTTTTATCGAATTGCTGTAAATTTGTATAATTTTATTGTATCGTGTGTGGCCACCTTTAGGCGGCCTAGGATTGGTTCAGATATGCCACCAGAGGACAGTACAGTAGAAGGGAAGACCACATCCTGTTCTAAGGCATTCTGGGAATGTTGCCTTTGGCATCGTTATCTGTGCTCACTATCATGCTAAATGCAGTCAGATGCCACCTTCGATATTGATGTGATGCGACAAATACACTGACACAAACCGTCACCCAACCACAACCCTGACATTAATCATAGTCCAGACACTAACACTTTTCCTTGTACTCTATTAATGTACTCACTGAGGACTTCATTATATCTGGGTCAGGAGGGAGAGGGGACAAAGACAGCAGTGACCTTGTGTCATTTCCTGGCTGGCTTAAACACCATTCCTCCTCCACCAGCACTGCAATATCCCAGGAGCTGCAGAGACACCGAGCGTCACCCGTAAGACAAGGCAGACATAAAGCCGGCAGTCATTCAAGGGGCTAATATACCCATAAAACCTGCTTTTAAAACCGCTATTCAGATTGATCGCTGGGCAACGTGAGAGCCTCCCTAATATTGTTATCAAGTAAAAAGCAGCAATTACCATTGAGGAATAGACTGGGGATTTGGACCGAATCCCAAAGCAGACAAGTCAACTTGACATCACATCTTACGACAAGAAAGACCTGGCAGAGGCCCAGTCATTCCTGTACCAGCCTCAGACAAGCGAGTCACACAAGCTAGCGCTGCAGACTTCATCTAGTAGAATATAGAGACAGCAGCAGAGACCTCCAGCAGCACACAGTACATCCGGACAGCAGTGTCAGATAGTACAAAGAGCAGAGTCCTCCAGTGGCACAGAGTATATCAGGAGAGGAGAGAGATACAGTGGGGGATGCAGAGGTTGCGACCACACCAGGCCCCCTGGACCAGAGCAGCCCACAAGGGGCCCTCCCTCAACCACAGTATTAGTTCTTCAATGGTGCTCTGCTGGTAATGATCACTTCTATATATGCTTTGGATCATCATACACTGTTCCCCTCCTCTGCTTACTCTTCACGTCCTTTGGATGTCCTTAGCAGGTTTTCTACGGCCATATGAATTGTTATAGGGGGCTCAATGTAAAATTTGCACTGAGGCTCAAAGCACCTTATCTACGCCACTTGAGAGAAAGACAGTGGAAGCAACAACAGTGTGGCTCCTAAGTGTCACTCTTTTGGAGGGACAGTCCCTCTTTGGGAGGCGGGGTGGGGCGGAAGCCACCCCCCTCCCTCTGTCTCTCTTTCCTCCTCATGTGTCCCTCTTTCAGGACTGATGCAAAGATCTATGCAAACATTTGTATTTTTCTACTTAAAATGTATTTAATCGACGTTAAACTTAAAGTGGTCTGAAACGCAGTTGTGAGAAAACGCGGAAAAGCCGCCGCCAATACTCAGAGTGAGGCGGCTGATTCCGCGTTTGACATGGCAGTTGGGATGCAGTTGGAACGCGGAGAAACCGCAGCATGCTCTAACTACAGGGCGGCGGATTCCGCGTCCAATGCGGCTAGTTGCTCACATAGGCCTGCTTCTCTCAGTAAGGCGGAATGCGGAGGAAACGCGCACGCTCAGACAGCGTGGCGGCGGATTCCGATTTCCATATGTAACGATTGTGGAATCGTCTGCGTAGTCAGCGCACCAGACGTGCGCTGACGCGGCGGATTTCCTCCACAAGCGTATAATTGAGGATACCCAGGCTAGGTGCTATGCACCTGCAGAGGGAAATTCCTGTCGGCAGGTGGAGCTGTGGAGTGCAGAGGAACTGCTCCTCTGCCCTACCACACACGCCAGACAGGAATTGTACGAGAGGAAGAAACGCAATCGCAAGAGAAGCGATTGAGAGTGAGAACAGAGACAGATTGTGTGTGTGTGCATAAAACTAGTCGCCAACCCGCGACTGTGCACACACCACAGCAGATAAGAAGCAGGAACGCGATCGCGAGAGGTGCGATCGCCAGACGTGACACAAGGCTACAGCAAGGCGGAGCACGAGAGTAGCAAAGGCACAGCAAATCATACAATGAGGAGATATGGAAAATAACAAACGCTAGCTAACCGCGAACACCGCACTCATTCGCAACAGTGCACGCGGTTATGCGCGGTCTCCACGTGATAAGCACAACAGAGACAAGCACGCCTAACTAACCATCGACAGACAAACATGAAACAGAGGACGCGAACGCTTGCTTAACGGTTACCTCACCGAGCCTCCAGCAAGCGTCCGTAGCAGACAAGACAGACACACGAAAACAGGGACAAGCGAGAGACAGGATCCACAGCACCAGCGAGAAGCGAGTGAGATCCAGGTACAGAGTAGCAGAACAGAAGGATCCACAGCACTAGCGAAAAGTGGCCAGCGCGATCCCAGGAGACAGAACAGAAGGATCCACAGCGCCAGCGAAAAGTGGCTAGCGCAATCCCAGGAGACAGAACAGAAGGATCCACAGCGCTAGCGAAAAGTGGCTAGCGCGATCCCAGGAGACAGAACAGGAGGATCCACAGCGCTAGCGAAAAGTGGCTAGCGCGATCCCAGGAGACAGAACAGAAGAGATAGCTGGTAGCAACCGCTGCACCAGCTATACTCCAAGAACAGAGATCAGAACCATTTCCTGTTGACCACCGCTGGGACAGGACAACAGCAACAGAACAAACAAACAGATAAACAATCCTAACTGCACTTAGGGAATCTGCCTAGCACAGTTTCCAGGAATTACTCTAAGCTGATCTTCAAACCAAGAGCATGGCTGACACTCTCTAGGAGTGTGTACTACAAACCCTGAAGGAATGACCAGCAAAGGACTGTGGGTAATCCCAACCTTTATACTGCCAGTCATCACAGGAGGCAAGTAGGGGATTTGCATAACAAATGTATGCAAATTCCTCAGCAGCAACCTGCAGAACTGACAAAAGGTCTCTCTTAAAGAGACCTGCAGAATGCAGACGTGAACAGTGGTCAAAACGCTGCCTGTCTGCACAGGCAGCTGAGCAGATTCTCACACCATACAGCAACAACATTACAACATATGACTGGTGTGGCTGGGACTGATAGTCCACACTGGTTGGTTTAGGAGGACGCGTGCGCGCGCAGAGAGGCAGGGCCTTTATGGCAGTCAGAGGAGGGTCAGCTGACCAGGCCGGTCAGCTGACAATTGCAGCAACTTTCATTGGTCCAGCACTTAGGGGAGGCGCTGGAGAGCGCTGGTGTATATATACTGGGTGCTGGTCATTTCTCTGGCGTTGCGATCACTATGTGGTAGCACACAGACCTTGTCAGTATCTGTGTGTATTAGTCAGTTTCCAAAGGTGTTGATGATCACGGAACTCACACCTTAGCCTAGGAATTCTGTTACAATCTGTATTGTCATCTAGACTAGTTTCCAAGGTGTTGACGGCTACGGATCTCACACCTTAGTCTAGGAATTCTGTACCATCTGTATTATTTGTATGATCTAGTTAGTCCTGGAGTGTGAGAGTCTTGGAGCTCACACTCAAGCTTAGACATTGTTGATTATCTGTTTTGACTTTCTGCATTTCTGACCATTCTCCTGATCTCTGATTTTGTACCTTGTATTTCTGATTCCCTGTTGCCGATCCCTGGCTAGTCTCTGGATTCTGTATCTGCCTACTGTCTCCGTACTTTATCTGTCCGTGTGTTTACGACCTGGCTTGTCCGACCTCGAGAACTATCTCCCCTGTTAGGAGATAGTTCACAGATCTGTCAGTGACACTCCTCCACTGGTGTCACTCACATTCTGTCCTTCCCACTGTCTCAGCCTGGCTCCGCCCCTTGGGGAGTAGCAGGCTTGTGGAAGGAAACTAACCCGTCACAGTAGATCCTACTGTCTTGCTCACATTCCTGGGTGCTTTCCTCAAAGTATACTGTTGCACCCAAACACTCTCATCTCAGGTGTCCAGAGGTTGGTAGATATATCTGATTATCGGTGATACTGCAGATCATCAATAATCGGGTATATTCTGCATTCTCGGTGATACTGCAGATCACCGGTAATCAGACCCTCTCTGTGTTACACCAATCGTTACAGCAGTGTTTCTTCTTTGCGCTAAAAGATTATTTACAGCGTTAAACCTACTTGTAACGTTTGCGGAATCGTTTTCGTGGTCTGCGCACTGACACAACGAAAACCCTCCACACACGTATAATTAGGTGAACACAGGCTAGGTGAAATGCACCAGCAGAGGGCAATTCCCACCGGCAGATGGCGCTGTGGAGTGCAGACGAGCACAGCCTCTACACGGCCACAAATGCCAGATGGGAATTGTACAGATCTAAGACAGTGCGGGGCTGAGCCCTTAAAGAGAAGGGCACAGAGATAGGCTAAATGTGTGTTCCCCAAACTAGTCGCCACCCAGAGACAGTGAACACACATTCGCAGAAACAAAGTATGAACGCGAGAGAGGCGATCGCCAGAAGTGACACAAGACTGATCAGAACAGAACACAAGAGTAGCAAAGGCACAGCAAACGACAATGAGAAAATAACGAAAATAACAAACGCTAACTAAACGCAAACACCGCACTCATTCGCAACAGCGAACGCGTTTACAGCGCGATCTCCGCTTGTTAAGCGCAACAGAGACAAGCAGGCCTAACTAACCACCGACAGACAAACACGAAACAGAGGACGTGAGCGCTTGCTTAACGGTTACCTCACCGAGCCTACAGCAAGCGTTCGTATCAGACAAGACAGACAAACGGAAAACAGGAATAAGAGAGGAAAGATCCACTGCTCTTTCCGTCAGAGCGAGTGCGATCCAGGTTCAGGAACAGGCTAGGAAAGATCCACTGCTCCAAGAACCCCTATGGAACCTATGATTATTCTGGATTCAGAATTACCAAGACACCCATCAAGATCAGGACTTTCATCATTGACTACACATGAGTGAAGCTCCACAAGAGCTGCAAAGGTAGTCAGCACAAGAGCAATGCCTACCGAAGTGGGCAAAACCTCAGACGGATCTGGGGGGCAGGAGGCATCTCCGAGAAGTTCTGCACCCTTTAGGAGGGACTTGGAAACCTCCAAAACATCAACCAAGACCTCAGAAATGTCATTTTCCACGTTTTCTATGAAGTATTCTGAACTATCCATGTTACAAGGCTGAACATTAAATACCTCCTGCAGGCAGGGCAGATGTCCCAGGAATGGTTCCACCATAAGCTGAGACTGAATTTCATCATCAAGACAAAGAGACACAGGAATATCTAGTGAAACTATCTCTGAGTTTCGTTTCACTGCAGGCAGATTTTAGACAAAGCAAAACTGACTCATCCAGAGTACAGGGTGGAGAGTCAGTACTTTCTTCAGAGCAAGAAAGGGACTTCCAAATAGTGTGATTGGACATCATATTGTTATTCATGGTACAGGGCAGGCTCAGAGAAACCTTCTCTGGACACAGCAAAGATGCTTCAGTGTCAGATTCGCAAAACCAAAGTGCTGTCTCACTCTTAGACTCGGCTAACGATGTCGAATCCGAGGAGACAGAACGCAAAATTTGCGAATCCACGATCGCTTTAGGTTGCGAAACTGACGCTTCCAAAGCGCAATCTGTGGAGCGGACTGCAAGGTGTTAAAAGGGTTACTTTTGAGGCTGCATGGTTTAGGAGTTTTTTTTCCATAACAGGATTATGAGAAAAACAGGCATCAAATCGCACAGATTCAAACTCCAAACAACCAGAAGAGGACCTATGAGAATTCTCACAGGTGCCCACAAACGAGGCACACCCATTCATTTCAGGTCGCACAGTGCTTAAACTCACTTGCTTTACCCCAGAAAGACAAGAACAATCATGTGACAATGGTGTCTCTTTATTGGAAGTAATTGGTTGGTGTGTGTGCAATTCATCCAAAATAGTCTGCCACACACAAATCACCGGATCCACAACACACTCGTCACACTCATCAGAATCAATCAAATCGTACATAGAATCGAGACAATCATTCAGAACATCTTCGCTTTTTGCAATGTAAAAATCGCAAAAGGCCTTCCAATCAAAGTTAAATTCTTCCATCAAAGCCCCAATTTCCCATGAGGCAAATGGTGGTTCAAACAACCCTATATCTAGGTAATCTCCATATAGGTTGGAATCAGGAACTTGCACAGATTTTTTAACTGGTTTAATATAATGTAAAATCCTACCTATAATAGGATCCACATATGCTTTTGTCTTAGGTAATGACATCTGAAGCAAATCGAACGTTCGCTCTACCCTGGGAATTTCGGTTTGGCTGGTCATTCTGTAACGTTTGCAGAATCGTTTTCGTGGTCAGCGCACAAGATGCGCACTGACACAACGAAAACCCTCCACACACGTATAATTAGGTGAACCCAGGCTAGGTGCAATGCATCAGCAGAGGGCTATTCCCACCGGCAGATGGCGCTGTGGAGTGCAGACGAGCACAGCCTCTGCACGGCCACAAATGCCAGATGGGAATTGTACAGATCTAAGACAGTGCGGGGCTGAACAGCCCTTAAAGAGAAGGGCACAGAGATAGGCTAAATGTGTGTTCCCCAAACTAGTCGCCACCCAGCGACGGTGAACACACATTCGCAGAAACAAAGTATGAACGCGATCGCGAGAGAGGCGATCGCCAGAAGTGACACAAGACTGATCAGAACAGAACACAAGAGTAGCAAACGACAATGAGAAAATAACGAAAATAACAAATGCTAACTAAACGCAAACACCGCACTCATTCGCAACACCGAACGCGTTTACAGCACGATCTCCGCACGTTAAGCGCAACAGAGACAAGCACGCCTAACTAACCACCGACAGACAAACACGAAACAGAGGACGTGAGCGCTTGCTTAACGGTTACCTCACCGAGCCTACAGCAAGCGTTCGTATCAGACAAGACAGACAAACGGAAAACAGGAATAAGAGAGGAAAGATCCACTGCTCTTTCCGTCAGAGCGAGTGCGATCCGGGTTCAGGAACAGGCTAGGAAAGATCCACTGCTCTTTCCGCCAGAGCGAGTGCGATCCGGGATCAGGAACAGAATAGGGAAGATCCACTGCTCTTTCCGCCAGAGCGAGTGCGATCCGGGAACAGGAACAGGATAGCAGATCAGAAGGATCCACAGCCGCTACCGCTAGAGGCTAGTGCGATCCAAACACGACAGACAGATGAGGTAGCCGGTAGCAACCGCTGCTCCAGCTTACACTCCAAGAACAAAGATCAGAAGGATCCACAGCCGCTACCGCTAGAGGCTAGTGCGAACCAAACAAGACAGACAGATGAACAGAAGGGGCTACCAGTAGCGACCGCTGCTCTGGTTAGCACCCCAGACAGACAGAACGATTTCCTGACAACCACCGTTGGTGACAGGACAATCGCAACAGAGAGGCAATACAGACAAAACAGATAGCAACCTAACTGCACTAGGGAAGCTGCCTAGTGCAGTCCCAAGAATTACTCTAAGATAACTTTAACAAGCAATAGCAGGGCTGACACTCTAGGGGCCTGATTCACAAAGCGGTGCTAACAGTTAGCACGCTAGTGAAAAGCACTTTATCACACCTAAACTCTGTTTAGGCATGATAAGTTTAGGTGTGATAAGTTTAGGTGTAATAAGTTTAGGCATGATAAGTTTAGGCATGATAAGTTTTTAGGCGTGATAAGTTTAAGCACCAACTGGGTTAGCACCGCAGTGCACAGCTGATCAAAAGTTTTGCGCTGGCAAAGTCTGGTGCACTTTGCATAGAGTTTAATGGCACTGCTTTGCGTGCGGGACTTTGCGCGCGATATAAACTTATCTAAACTTATCATGCCTAAACTTATCATGCCTAAACTTATCATGCCTAAACTGAGTTTAGGCATGATAAAAATGGTTATCACGCCTAAAGTCTTTAACTGGTTTATCACCGCTTTGTGAATCGAGCCCAAGGAGTGTATCAACAAACCATGAAGGATGACCAGCAAAGGACTCTGGGAAAATATGGCTTTTATACTGTCAGCCTACAAAGGAGGCAGCTAGGTGATTTGCATAACCAATGTATGCAAATTCCTCAGCAGCAGAGCAGATCAGAAACTTGCAAAGGAAAGACAGGTCTCTCTTCCAGATACCTGCAGCCCACAGACTAGAGGAATGGTCAAACAGCTGTCTGCCTGTGCAGCCAGCTGAGTGGATCATTACACTACTATCACAAAACAAATTTGTAGCAGAACAGCATTCATCTGTTAAACACAGCACTTGAAACAAAAAGAAAAACCGAGAGCCCAATATAGTGCAGTAAGTCTAACAATTGTTGGCGAAATAATTAACAGATGTGGATATACTCACAAACACGGGTTACCACATAGGCAACCACTTGAAATGCAGGTGGGGAGCATTAGAACCTGACCCCACTCAGGTGTAAGAAGTCGCTCTCTGTAGATAGAAAGAAGGGGACAGTCCCCTCCATCCAAGGTGGACTATATACTGTGCAAATTTGGACAGAGGCGCCAGGCAGGTTAAAATGATCTAAAAACAACTAAAAAGGAGGAGTACAGGTGGACTTACCTCCTGAAATGATGGACAATCGAGATTGTTCAAATCGCAAATAACAAATGCCAAAGTAAGGAGTGCCAAAATAAATTGTTATTTGAGATTTGAACAATCTCGATTGTCCATCATTTCAGGCGGTAAGTCCACCTGTACTCCTCCTTTTTAGTTGTTTTTAGATCATTTTAACCTGCCTGGCGCCTCTGTCCAAATTTGCACTGTTAAACACAGCAGTTCATTCTGCAGTGGAAAGCTCCTGTTCTGCAGTGGAAAGTTCCTTCAGCTTGTGATTCGCACCAGAAGAGTTGATAACACTATATTTTGTTTACATTCCTCTGTTGCTACAATTAGTTACAGTCAGCCATGGGCTAAAGTGGAACTGTACTGAGCTGACAAGCTGAGACAGATGAGACATTTTCACTAGATAGCTGCTGTATTTATGTGTTAAAATCTAGGAATAAAATGCAATGGCAGCTTTCAGAGCAGATAAACTGTACTTTGGGACCTTGCAAATTGTAAACAGGCAATATTACTTTTGTACAAAAGCAAATATGGTAACTGAATGGGTAATAATAAGTAGGAAAACACATTTTTATTGAATGTTATGGAAGTTTTATCCAACTTTATCTCCTATCCTTTAAATTATAGCATTTCTTATTTCCAATGATAATATAAAGAAAACCTAATGATGATAGAAAAGACTGGTGTGGTTTGAATTATAAAAATACTTCTTTAGCCTATAGAGTCTTTGTGGTATGCATGACTATGGGTGTGGCAGGGGCGTGCCTGGGGTGTGGCAGGGGCGTGTCTGAGGTGTGGCAGGGGCGTGTCTTAAGGTGTCCCTCTTTCTTATCTCAGAAAGTGGAGAGGTATGAGAGTATATCAGGAGAAGAGAGAAAAACAGTGGAACTAAGAGGGTTCTCCAGTACCATTGAGTATGGTTGCCTATACATTCATCCGGTCAATAATGATTGAATCTGGCAGATATCGATTCCGCAACATGGTCAATCGATCAATCTTTTTGACCGAATTCTGCCGGGCATGCTGAAAAATTTCTGTCGCAAGGGCTGTGTCCCGGCAAGCGGCGACACTGCATGCCTTCCATCGCTGTGAATAAAGTCCTCCAGCAGCACAGAGTATAACAGAAGAGTTAGACTGAGGAAGAAGCAGAGTCCTCCAGCAGCACAGAGTACATCAGAAGAGTCACACTGAGGAGGAAGCAGAGTCCTCCAGCAGCACAGAGTATATCAGAGCAGTCACACTGAGGAGGAAGCAGAGACCTCAAGCAGCACAGAGTATATCAGAAGAGAAGCAGAGTCCTCCAGCAGCACAGAGTATATCAGAAGAGTCACACTGAGGAGGAAGCAGAGTCCTCCAGCAGCACAGAGTATATCAGAGCAGTCACACTGAGAAGGAAGCAGAGACCTCAAGCAGCACCGAGTATATCAGAAGAGAAGCAGAGTCCTCCAGCAGCACAGAGTATATCAGAAGAGTCACACTGAGGAGGAAGCAGAGTCCTCCAGCAGCACAGAGTATATCAGAAGAGTCACACTGAGGAAGAAGCAGAGTCCTCCAGCAGCGCAGAGTATATCAGAAGAGTCACACTGAGGAGGAAGCAGAGTCCTCCAGCAGCTCAGAGTATATCAGAGGAGTCACACTGAGGAAGAAGCAGAGTCCTCCAGCAGCGCAGAGTATATCAGAAGAGTCACACTGAGGAGGAAGTAGAGTCCTCCAGCAGCGCAGAGTATATCAGAAGAGTCACACTGAGGAGGAAGTAGAGTCCTCCAGCAGCTCAGAGTATATCAGAGGAGTCACACTGAGGAAGAAGCAGAGTCCTCCAGCAGCGCAGAGTATATCAGAAGAGTCACACTGAGGAAGAAGCAGAGTCCTCCAGCAGCGCAGAGTATATCAGAAGAGTCACACTGAGGAGGAAGCAGAGTCCTCCAGCAGCGCAGAGTATATCAGAGGAGTCACACTGACTAAGAAGCAGAGTCCTCCAGCAGCACAGAGTATATCAGAAGAGTCACACTGAGGAAGAAGCAGGGTCCTCCAGCAGCGCAGAGTATATCAGAAGAGTCACACTGAGGAGGAAGCAGAGTCCTCCAGCAGCACAGAGTATATCAGAAGAGTCACACTGAGGAGGAAGCATAGTCCTCCAGCAGCACAGAGTATATCAGAAGAGTCACACTGAGGAGGAAGTAGAGTCCTCCAGTAGCACAGAGTATATCAGAGGAGTCACACTGAAGAAGAAGCAGAGTCCTCCAGCAGCGCAGAGTATAACAGAGCAGTCACACTGAGGAAGAAGCAGGGTCCTCCAGCAGCGCAGAGTATATCAGAAGAGTCACACTGAGGAGGAAGCAGAGTCCTCCAGCAGCACAGAGTATATCAGAAGAGTCAGACAGAGGAGGAAGCAGAGTCCTCCAGCAGCACAGAGTATATCAGAGGAGTCACACTGAGGAGGAAGCAGGGTCCTCCAGCAGCGCAGAGTATATCAGAAGAGTCACACTGAGGAGGAAGCAGAGTCCTCCAGCAGCACAGAGTATATCAGGAGAATAGAGATAACGGTAAGGGGAAAGCCTTCAGTAGAGAGCAGTTATAAACCTCCTGTTTTATGGAATAATATTTTCAGCCCAGCGGAATACGCCAGTCTTTCCTAGATAGACAAAAATAATTAAAGACAAAACAATGTGCAGCGTTTATTTTGATTTCTTCTTCTTTTCATGTATATTATGTTAATTCTTTTGCCTGGAACGCCAATTCCCATACCCGGGCCCACCGCCGTGAATTAGGTCCGCAGCGCTTCATAAATTAGGCGGGACACAACAATGCTGCAGCAGTTTGGGCCGGGGAAAGAATACGAAACAGAATTAACATGTAATTAGTTTCCTTAAATCAAAGTAGAAGTCTTGCCGATTGCGTTAATCAAGCCATTTGCATGTGGCGGCTGCGCTGGGCCGCGGTACACAAGTAAGAATGCATTAAACATCTCGCACAGGCTGGATATAAAGACTTCCCCTTCGTCTACTGTGATTAAAATAGTTTATCAGATTAATCTATGACGCTTTGCAGCCGCTGAGCCCTCCCTAAACTTCCCAACTTCCTGCTCTGTGTCTCTGTTTACTGTCCCAGCAGCACAGGAGACATAAAGGGGAACTCCAGGGAATACAAAGCATAGCATTTGCTTCAAACCCATGTTCACCCTAAGAGCCTATATTTGTATAAGTGTAGAAAAGTATGTCTACTTTTGTGTGAAAGAGCGGAAAAGTTAAAGAGAAACTGTAGTGAAAACAATTTAATGAATTAAAGTGACACTGAAGCGAAGAAACCTCATGATATAATTAATTGGTTGTGTAATACGGATAATTAATAGAACATTAGTAGCAAATAAAATAGTGTCATATTTTTATTTTCAGGTATATAGCTGCTTTTTTTTTTTATAACATTGCATCATTCTCGAATAATTGCAGTTTCCACAATACACTCAGCATTTTAAATGATTTCACAGAACAGGCTAGTGACCCTTTGAACTTTTCTCTGCAGAAAAACCATAAACAAAGAAGAAACAATAAGAGACAGTTGAGATAAGAGCTTCAAAAGACAGTGCTGTCCATGACTTTATAAAGACACAGAGCTCAGTGAAGCTCTTTTGCATACATAACAACTGAAGTTTCTTAAAGAGACTCCGTAACAAAAATTGCATCCTGTTTTTTATCATCCTACATGTTCCAAAAGCTATTCTAATGTGTTCTGGCTTACTGCAGCACTTTCTACTATGACAGTCTCTGTAATAAATCAATGTATCTTTCCCCTGTCAGACTTGTCGGCCTGTGTCTGGAAGGCTGCCAAGTTCTTCAGTGTTGTGGTTCTGCTATGAACTCACCCTTTCTGGCCCCTCTATGCACACTGCCTGTGTGTTATTTAGATAAGAGAGAAGAGAGAAGCTGCTCTAATCAGCTGGATAAATCGTCCTCTGAGCTGGCTGGGCTTTCACATACTGAGGAATTAGAAACAAGGGCAAAGCTGTTTGCAAGAAGAAAAGAGCAGCCTGAAACTTCAGTGCTTAGGGGAAAGAAACACACAAATGATCTCTTGAGATTCAAAAGGAATGCTGTATACAGCCTGCTTGTGTATGGATGTATTTTCTATGTGTGGACATACTGTACATCAACCTACTTCCTGTTTTGGTGGCCATTTTGTTTGTTTACAAACAAACTTTTTAAAACTGTTTTTAACCACTTTTAATGCGGCTAGGAGCGGCGAAATTGTGACAGAGGGTAATAGGAGATGTCCCCTAATGCACTGGTATGTTCACTTTTGAGCGATTTTAACAATACAGATTCTCTTTAACTCTTCTAATACAAAAAACAATATAAGACTTATATCTGTGCTAATAATGTTTTATTTCTTATCTGTACTACATTACATAAATTTATTTTCACTTCAGATTCCCTTTAAAGTGAACCTAAAACGAACCCAAAAAAAAGAAATGAGTCTAACTTACCTGGGGCTTCTTATCAGCCTCCTGCAGCCACCCTGTGCTTGCGCCGTCCTACAGACCCCCGCAGCACCCCTCACTCATTTGGATGAGTGGCCCCGATCCGCACGCCTCCTGATTGTGCTCCTGTGGATGGGAGCACTCTGCGCATGCGCAGTACGGGGAAATCTCTACTTCGCATGCGCAGAAAGCTTCCAGACATGGAAGCGTGACCAAGGACGTTCACGGCCGCGGCAATGCATGCCAAAAGAGGGGCACTGCGGGGGTCAGGAGGATCACTCTGTGACAGCGCAGGCGCAGGGCAGTGCCGGGGCTGGTAGTAACCCCAGGCTAGTTAAACTAGTTTTTTATTTCGATTATGGTTCCCTTTAAGTTGCTTATATTTAATTATTTTTTTTTACAATATATTCATTTATAAATTATTTACTCAGTGTTTTCCCAGTGTAAAAGCTGATTTACATTTATTTACAAGTGGCGACATCTTTAGTCCTGTCAGGTGGCTTTCTGAGGAATGTTTGTTTCTGAGAATCCCGAAGACAGTAAAAATAATGCCTGGTTTAAAAAAAATGCTCTGGGAGGAGAATTCCGCATAGCTAAGCAGCCTAGGTTAAACATCACGGGGGAGGGGGGCCCGGGGAGGGGGGTTACATACAGCAACATATACCGTAGATATAGAAGGTGATTTTGATGCTGAAATCAGGAAGAATAACATAAAAGCGCCTCTTTAAAGGTAATCTAAAACCCAAGTAAAAAATCAGTTAAACTTGCCTGGGGCTTCTTGCAGCCCCCTGGAGTCATCCTGTGCCTGCGCTGTTTTTCCAAGACCCTCCAGGCAGCAGCGACCCCCGCAAAGCTGGCCGGCCACGCGTCTCCTCACAGCGCGCTGCCGAGAGCATTCTGTGTGTGCAGTATGCCAAAACCGCTGCTGCACATGAGCAGAGCTCCCCCAGCAATGGTAGCGCGATCAGAGTGTGCATGGCTCCGAGCCACGCATACGCAGTAGCCTCCGACTGCCTGCAACAATGAGTAATAAGTAAAGTCTGGTACACACTTTTAATAACGATTGGCCAATCACTAACCAATTTTACCACCTCCATGTAGTATGATGACATTGATTACTATGAGTACTCACAATTCCAATTTTGTAGTGATTCAATGCAGTATGAAAGCTTACTACACAATGGGCTTGATTCACAAAAGAGTGCTAACTGTTAGCACGGGCGCTTTCGCGCGAATGTTGGCATTGCGCGCGTTCGCGAATTTTCGCACAAAGCGATAACATTTTCCCGCGAAAATGTGAATTTTCACACGAAAACGATATCGATTTCTTGTGAAAATTTGCATTTGCGCGCGAAAACGTTATCGTTTCGCACGAACATTCGCAATTGCGCGCAATGCGAAAATTCGCATGAAAACGGCCGTGCTAACAGTTACCACTCTTTTGTGAATCAAGCCCGATGGGCTCGATTCACAAAGCGGTGCTAACCCAGTTAGAGACTTTAGGCATGATAACCATTGCACCACGCTGGTGAAAAGCCAGTTTAGGCGTGATAAGTTTAGGCGTGATAAGTTTAGGCATGATAAGTTTAGATAAGTTTAGATCGCACGCAAAGTCCCGCACGCAAAGCAGCGCCATTAAACTCTATGCGAAGTGCACCAGACTTTGCTAGCGCAAAACTTTTGATCAGCTGTGCACTGCGGTGCTAACCCAGTTGGTGCTTAAACTTATCATGCCTAAACTTATCACACCTAAACTTAACATGCCTAAACTTATCACACCTAAACTTATCACACCTAAACTTATCATGCCTAAACTGAGTTTAGGCATGATAAAGGGCTTTTCACCAGCGTGCTAACTGTTAGCACCGCTTTGTGAATCAGGGACCTATGTGTTTATAGTATTGAAAATCTGTAGGCTCTCATACTACATGGAGGTGGTATAATTGGCCAATTATTGTCCTATCAAAATTGTACGCACCCTAAGGCCTCTTCACATCTAAAATCGAAAATGCAAGCGTTTTGCGTTTTTGTGCGCTTGAGCCCCTGGCGCTCAACAGCATGCTTTGTTTCTGGTAAAAACGCTTTTCTAAGAGCTTCTCCAGAGCGGTTTTGTAATTCACTCACTGTGTCAGGAAGTGAATTCTTTGACCCAGAAAAGAATAAATACAATGTATTTATTCTTAAAAACGCGAACGCAATCGCTGCACAAAGTGATTTTGTGAGCGTTTTGCATTTTTCCTATACCTTCCATTAGAGCAAAATGCCCCAATATGGTCCAGGCACCGATTTGCAGACCGCAAAGCGGATGCAATGCGCAGGTATGAATCTTCTCATAGAGATTCATTTCACAAGCGTTTTGTGGCCGATTTTGAAAATTGCCTGCACTTGAAAAAAGGGCAAAAACGCCCCTAGTGTGAACGAGCCCTAAGGACTGCTATTAATAACTTGTGAAAAGCAACTTTTTTAAATTAGTTATAAACAAGAAATGCTTTTCCTGTTAATGCCAATGCCATCCACATTGCAGAATTCTCTGAGAGTGATTCTGAAGAGCCTCCGTTCCGCAGCTTCCCTCTACTGTTTTTTAAAGTGGACCTGAACTCTTGCACAGGACAGAAGGAAAACAGAGAGCAATGCATCCTGTATGTATTTAGAGAGTTTAGCCTAATCCCCCCTCATGTGTGACTAAGCACAAGTTGTAGTTTAATCTCTCAGCTGTGTTAGCTGACTGCAACGGCAGAGAGCTCATTGGTAAACACAGGAGGTTAACAATATGTCTGCTTCCATGAAAGCAGGAAGTAGACACTGCAGATTTATTGCAGGATTTGTATCAGCTGTAACAAAGAAAGGTTTTTCTTTAAAAGTTATTATGCTGTTGCTTATCTTTTAGCGCAGAGAGGAATTTCTGAGTTCAAAGTCCTCTTTAAGATATTTCCTTTCTCCCAAATGCGCTGCCTGACACCCAATCCAGATACGTGCTGTATCGAGAGGAGCGTTTAACGCACTGATTCCGCCAGCTAAGAGGAGAAGTGTAATATTTACACTGATAGGCAGAGCTGCATTGATCCTCCAGCAACACACATGACAATGCGGTAGATTTGACATTTCCAGTATTGTTTGTAATCAGGCCAGCGATGGATGGAATTTCCCGGTGACACGCCGCGGTTTGGATTTCCGCCTCTCTGTACATTTGTCCATATGATTCTTGTACAATGCTGGACAGATAAGCTCCCTGTTTGCTGCAGCTGTTTAGTATAATGTGCTTCCGCCTGTCAGCAGCTGGCGTTGTGTATATACACGTCCATTGTATATCTGCATAGATCATTCCTGACCTTCTGCAAGCAGAGGAAGTATGGGAGGCGAGGGCGAGCGGCCATACATGCAGCAATCTCTGCAAGCAATAAGACGGAGATTGTGTTATGTACTTGAAATCATAAAAGCTTCCCAGCTTTAAAGGATCAGTAATTCTGGATCCTAACGAGGCTTCCCCCGTCCTCTGGTGTCACAGCAATCCAGCTCTGCAGCCACCCCCACCACCCCCCTCCTCCCCCCGAACTGCGGCCAAGTAAATATTTACCTACTGCAGGCGCACTATTGGCTCTTCATTCGGGTAAGGCTGAAATAGCCGAACCCGATTGTATCCGCTCTACTGCGCAGGCGCGAGTCCTTTGCGCCTGCGCAGTAGACTAGAGCAGATACGATTGGGCTCAGCTATTTCCGCCTAGCCCGAACAAAGAGCCACTGCGCAGGATCGCAGAGAGGTAAATAAATCTTCGCTTGTCAAGGGTGGTTTCGGGAGGAGCTAGCACTGGATTCCTCCAAACTTCAGAGGTCAGGGAAGCCTCATTGGGACCCTGAGACTTCCCCCTCTCAAGGTAAGTACCCCCCAGAGGGTTTTTTTTATTATTTTTTTAATTAGAGTCTTTTTAAGGGCTGGAACCCACTAGAGCGATTTTCTGAGCGTTTAGGGAGCGTTTCAAACCGCTAGCGATTTCCCTAATGTTAATGGATGAGCCAAATTCCACTGGAGCGATTACCAAATCACAAAACTCAGAACATGCAGCCTTTTTGAGCGTTAGGGATTAGCGTTAGCAATTCTGCAATGTAAAGTATATAAACGCTGGCATAATCGCTCGTCAAAACCTGCACAGAGCGATTTTGCAAGCGCTTTTACATTACTGCACACTGTAACAAAATGAAAATTAATTGAAAGGACCAATCAGAATTAAAAACGCTAATCGCTACACAACCGCTGGCAAATTAAATACACTTTTTATAATCGCTCCCAAAAACACTCATGAAATCGCTTAAAGGGAACCAGAGACGAAGCACCCTCATGTATTTTACCATATATATCAGTGGGAACATTAGAGAAAACACCTACCTTGTTTTCTGTTTCATTCTGCACTGCTCAGCCTGCTTGTTATGAGTCCTGACAAAATCCCCGACTGAGCATTCAGTCTGACTTTGTTCAGGAATATTTATAGCTCAGTCTGTGTTCTCTCATGTCTTTTAAGTCCAAGCCTGCCCCCTGCTGGCTCTGCTCAGGAATCATTATAGCTGAGTCATTGTAGCAAAGCCAGACTGAATGTTCAGTCGGGGATTTTATCAGGGCTGATAAGAAACAAGCTGTGCAGTGCACAATGAAACAGAAAGCAAGGTAGGTGTTTTCTCTAATGTTTCCACTGATCTATATGGTAAAAAATATGAGGGTGCTTCGTCTCTGGTTCACTTTAAGAACCGCTCATACAAAACAATAGCGATTGCGATTAGTGATAGCGTTTTGTAGTGGGTTCCAGGCCTAAAAGAAACCCATAGATAAAAAGTGCCCAATTTGTGTACTTACCTAGCCATAATCCAGATGCTTCCCCCGTCACGCTCCTCCTTGCCATTCCTCTGCTGTTCCTTCTGCAGAACTGCTTGTTGATGGCTCGCGCATGCACAGTAGTACGAATCTGCACAGGATTAGGCTGAGAAAGCAGAATGCCAATGGGTCTGTGCTACTGTGCATGCGTGGATGCCTACAGTCCATGCTACTGTGCGCGAGACACACCCCTCACCACGCCCCCAACACACCCCTTATACATTTCACAAACAATTCAGAACTAAAAGATGTAATTTTATCATTCAAACCACACCGGTCATTTCTATCATCATTAGTTGTCCTTTATTTTAACAATTGGAAATGAGAAATATATCAATTTAAATGATGGGAAAAATGTTAAAGTCAGTTAAACACATTGTTCTGTACAAACATACATGTATTTACATAGATCTGTATATCAGTCCTGAAAGAGGGACAAATGAGGAAGAAAGAGGGACAGAGGGATTTGGTTCCCAAAGAGGGACTGTCCCTCCAAAAGAGGGACAAATTGGGAGCTATGACCGCATGGAATGAATGCGCTCGTTTGATAAGTACGACCGCTAGCATGTGTGTATCAATGAAGCCTCCATACTGCTCAGAATCTCGTAAAGGATTTCAGCAGTGCTAAAATGATGAATATGAATTATGAATTCCTTCCTTGTTCTCCCAGCGATGAATGCTGAATCCAGTCTCATGTTTTATATTTCAGCAAACAAACTTTTAGCCGTGAGACTGTGGGGAGCGTTCGGAATACCCGGCGCGGTGGCAGCTGCCCACAAATCACGGTGTTTTATGGGATTATTCCCACGATAAGTCAAGGCGACGGTGATTTATTCAGCAGATCCATCTTTCGGGCCGTTAAGTGAATTGCTCAGAGTTATTAAATATGTGTCTGAGCTCAAATGATCCGGTGACAGAGAGACAAAATATGGCGCTCTCCCCGACTTTAAATATGAGTTTTCTCGGATGCACTCTCACATTCGCGCTGCATTCTTGATCCCCCACCCCCCGAGATGAACTAGCGGTTCGCAGTTTCATCTTTCCAATGACTCTTTATTTTAGAGAAGATTCAAAATCTTCTTCCGCCGACGTAAAAGATCACTCAGAGAATAATAATAAGGCACTGATGGAATGACCCCCGTCTAAAGCATACAGGTCCTGATCAAAAACGGAGCCACCAATGTTAAAAATAGCAGCCTTCTCCACTCAAAAAAACGGATCTGTCTGTGTTCAGGTGGATCGGTTTTGAAAACCGGAGCAGACAGTCCGGATTTGCAGGATTTTCACGGAACCGGATCGTTCCCTGATATACGGAGGGGTAGTGAAAATCTATGGTAAAACGGATTCCCCTCTACACAGGCAACTTTGGACACAGAAACGGATCCATTTTCTGTGTCACAGCCTGTGGGTGGGGAGGGGGCCGCCATGCCGGAGGTGGTAGCAGCCAGGACGGGGTTCAGCAGTTGTCGGGGAGGGGGGCAGGGGAGCTTACCTTCTACTTCCTCCGTTCGCCGCGTCACTTCCTGCAATGCCGCCCTCCGAAGTATAGACGGCGGCATTGCAGGAAGTCCAGCGGCGAGCGTCGGAACGCAAAGAAGGAAGGCTTCTCCGCTCGCTGCCTACATTACATTTTAATAACTTTTGCACAAGTAGCTGGAGGGGGAGCGGGGACGTGGGACCCAGGTGAGGGAGGGGGGGAGACCCCCCATCACACCGACCGCTGACCACCCTCCTGGCTGCTACCTCCTCCAGCATGGCGGCCCCCTCCTCCCACAGGCTGGGCATACATTTCCACAGCCTGGAAACTTATGCTTCAATTACATTACACTATTGTGAATCTGCATGCGTTTCCTGCACGCAGATTCGCACAACCAAAACAATTTAATTAGCCTGTTTCTACTTGTCAGGAAAACAGAGCGTTTTTCTGTGCAGGAAAAATCTGCACAGCAGAGCCATCAGAATTCGCATAAAATGTAATTAATGGGAAATTCACATGCATTTTCACTATGCGAATTTTCCATGCGAATTCACGTACGTTTTTGCCTAAAATCAATGTAAAGCCACACATGCACTGACATGGTTAAATTCGCATACTTACAAAAAAACGTGAAAAGGTACACAAATTCACAGTAAAATTTGCATCAGCATGCGAATTCGTTTTTGCGTTTTCCGCAACTAATTCTCACCGCACAAGTGGAAACGGGACCTCAATTACAAAACAAAATTACCAAATACTGTGGACCTAGCCTTAGTGGACTTCATCCCCTCTGTATGCAGGGACAGTTGCCTATTATTATATAGGACTAGCTGATTGCCCGGCGTTGCCCGTGTATGTATCTGCCTGGTGTTGGCTCCACCCACTTTTTCTAATCCGAACACAATTACTCAATGACCAAGTTTGTGAACTTTGTGGTCTTTGGCATCAATAATTTGCATTGAAATGAAAAAATCTGATGGGCTGTTTGTGGCTCCACCCCCTTTTCTGAATTTGAACCCCAGTCACCCAATGACCAACTGTACCAGGTTTGAGGCCTGTGCCATTAACAGTGCAAGAATGGTAGCAATTAAATATTCCCTTGAAAAGCAATAGGTGAAGCTTTATTCACTTTTGTAGGCTCCACCCACTTTTCTGAATATTAATTCCATACATTGAGTGACCAACTGTGCAAAGTTTAAGAACCCTGCCATTAACAGTGTAAGAATGGCTGCAGTTTACATTTTCCCAGTGAAATTTGTATTTGTCTCCACCCACTGATGACCCGGCGTTGGCCGGGTATGTATTTGACTGGTGTTGGTTTCGCCCACTTTTTCTAACCCTAACGCACACACACTAAATGACCAAGTTTGTGAGCTTTGGGGTCTTTAGCATCAATAATTTGTATATTCCCACAGAAATCAAACAAATCAGATTGGCTGTTTGTGGCTGCGCCCCTCTCCAGCATTTGAACCCCGTCACTCAATGACCAACTGTAGCAGGTTTGAGGCATCTGCTATTACCAGTGTAAAAATGGCAGCAATTTAAATATTCCTCTTGAAAATCAACAGGTGAATTTTGATTGGCTATTATAGGCTCCACCCACTTTCCTGAATTTTAATCTCAGTCATCCAGTGAAGTTTGGGAACCCTGCCATAAACAGTATAAGAAGGGTTGCAGTTTATACTTTCCCAGTGAAAGTTGGTTTTGGCTCCGCCCACTTTTTGTAACCTGGACACACAGTCACTCAATGACCAAGTTTGTGAGCTTTGGGGTCCTTGGCATCAATAATTTGTATTTTCTCAAGAAATGAAACTGTTTGTGGCTCTGTCCCCTTTTCTGAATTTGAACCCCAATGACTAACTGTACCAGGTTTGAGGCTTGTGCCATTAACAATGCAAGAATGGCAGCAATTTTAATATTCCCCTTGAAAATCAACAGGTGATTTTGAATACAGATATATACCCGATTATTGATGATCTGCAGTATCACCGATAATCAGATATATCTCTAACCTCTGGACACCTGAGTAATATGAGTGTTTGGTGCAACAGTAATACTTTGAGGAGAGCCTCCGTATAGAGGGTGCAAGGCAGTAAGAGATACTGCCCAAAGAACAGGCTCCTTCCAAAGACCTGAGGCTCCCCAAGGGGAGGAGTCAGGCTGAGAGTGGGAAGGACCAGAGTGTGAGTGACACCAATGGTGGAGTGTCACTGACAGATCTGTGAACTATCTCTAAACAGAAGAGATAGTTCTCGAGGTCGGACAAGCCAGGTCGGCAACAGACAGACAGATCAGATACAGAGGAAAGAGATCGATACAGAATCCTAAGGCAAGCAAGGTTTGGCAACGGTGTATCAGATATAGCGAAGTACCAAATCAGAGATCAGAAGAGAGGTCAGGAAAAGCAGAAGGTCATAACAAATAATCAACAATTGTCTAGTCTAAAGGTGTGAGCTCCTTGATCATCAACACCCTGGAACTAGTCTGAAGATATAACAGGATAGCAAAGCTAATTCCTAGTCTTGGGTGTGAGCTCCATAGTAATCAACACCCTGGAACTAGTCTGAAGAATAACATAGATAACACACAGTTTTCCTAATCTGGGGTGTGAGGTCCGTGATCATCAACACCCTGGAACTGGTCTAGAGAATAACACAATTGATATACAGAATTCCTAATCTGAGGTGTGAGGTCCTTGGTCATCAACATCCAGGAACTGGTCTAGAGAATAACACAGAATCTGACAAAAGGTCTGAGTGCTTCCACGTAGTGGTCGCAACGGCAGACAGCCAGAGAATGACCAGCACCCAGTATATATAGCAAGGCGCTCTCCAGCGCCTCCCCTAAGTGCTGGACCAATGGGAAGTGGTGGAATTGTCAGCTGACCGCCTTGGTCAGCTGACTCCCTTCTGGCTGTCATAAAAGCTCTGCCTCTCCGCGAGTCTTTGGCATCAATAAGTTGCATTTTCCCATTGAAATTAAACAAATCTGATTGGCTGTTTTTGGCCCGCTCCCTTTTCAGAATTTAAACCCCAGTCTCCCAGTGACTGACTGTACCAGATTTTAGGCCTCTGCCATTAAGAGTGTACGAATGGCAGCAATGTAAATATTCCCCTTGAAAATGAAAAGGTGAATTTTGATTGGCTTTCCTGAATATTAGTCCCAGTCACCCAGTGGCCAACTGTGTCAAGTTTGAGAACCCTGCCAATAACAGAATGGCTGAAATCAATATAAAAAATCCGATTGGCTGTTTGTGGTTCCACCCCCTTTAGTGAATTTGGACCCCAGTCACCCAATAACTGACTGTATCAGGTTTGAGGCCTCTGCCATTAACAGTGTAAGAATGGTAGCAATGTAAATATTACCCTTGAAAATCAATAGGTGAATTTTGATTGGCTGTTTTAGGCTCTACCCACATTTCTGAATATTAATCCCAGTCACCCAGTGGCCAATTGTGTCAAGTTTGGGAACCCTGACATGTAAAAAATGAAGTTGTTGGCGCCGCCCACTTTTTCTAACCTTGACATACAGTGACTCAATTATCAAGTTTATCAGCTTTGGGGTCCTTGGTATCAATACTTTGTATATTCCCATTGAAAAATAAACAAATCTGATTGGCTGCTTGTGGCTCCGCCCCCTTTTGAACCCTAATCACCCAGTGACCAACTGTACCAGGTTTGATGCATCTGCTATTAACAGTATAAGAATGGTAGCAGCTTAAATATTCTCTTTGAAAATCGAAAGGTGAATTTTTATTGGCTGTTGTAGGCTCCACCTACCTTCCAAAATCTTAATCTCATTCACCCAGTGATCAACTGTGCAAAGTTTGAGAACCCTGCCATTAACGGTGTAAGAATGGCTGCAGTTTATATTTTCCCAGTAAAATTTGTTTATGGCTCTGCCCACTTTTTGTAACCTGGACACACACCCCTGTGGCCTCAATTCACAGAGCTTTATCAAACGATTGATAATTTTCCTCTTGGGTAAAATCTAATTTTGAATTCACTAAGGTGTTATACATTTATCGAATGTTTTATCGATGAAATGTTCAATAAATGTAGAACACCTTAGTGAATTCAAAATTAGATTTTACCCATGAGGAAAATAATCAAGTGTTTGATAAAGCTCTGTGAATTGAGGCCACAACAGTCACTCAATTTGCGAAAGGGTCTTGTGGTCTTCCCCACATAAAGTGCACCGCAACGGCATTCAATCAAATATACAACAAAAGGTGTATCACAGTTCACAAAATGTTTAGTCGTGAACCTATGGTTCCTGGGAAGGAGACCAACACGGGCAATCTTAAGCCACCTGCAAAATTTGCATCCCCCAGATGAGTAGGTGCCCATGACCCTGCAATGTGATCTCCTAACAATGCCTACAAAATGGCTATGTACCAGAGAGTCGCAGATGGTTCATGTACTGTAAAACGAGTAACGAGCTGAGGTGTAGGGGCAACTAAGGCGGCCAGGGAGGCATCCACCCACAGAACATGCCACTGTGACTGCAAAAGGCTTCTGAAGGGTTCATGATTAGTACCATAACTTGTAATCAAGAGCACAGTAGTAATACTGGACCTCGGGGATGTCGTTCACGTAAGGCATGAAAAGTACGTCCATATGCACGGTCATACTTGCTCTCTAAAAAGCAACAGGCCAGCTGTTGAAATTTGTGAAAAAAAGCATTTCAACGTTGAGCAGTTTCACCGAAGGCGGAGAAACTGCCCGACCGGGATACCACCAAAATGGAGGCCACCACCCTAAGTCCTCGATGGTGAGGTATAGAGGTATAAAGTGCCTCCATGTCCAAAGTGATGATAAACGTTTCTGTGGGGACGTCAATAGGGTCAGTACCTATTCAGTAAGGAGTTAAAGGCTAGACTCCCTAACACTGCAGGGTGGCCTCTTGAGCGCTCCCTCAGTGGTTGCAGCTCTTGAGTGCTTTGAGTCCAACAGGAGAAAGGCGCTATATAAATGTTCGGATTATTATATCATTCAAAATAGTGAGCAAATGAGTGGTGTCGCCAACATAGGATGGCAATGCCTTCACAAACGGCTGAAGCTGGCGGTCTATGTAACAACTAATGTTAGCAGTTAGGGACCCACACCCAGACACAATAGGTGACACACCCAGGGGGTCGCTGCAAATTTTTATACACTTTGGGGAGTGCATAGAAAGTGGTGTTCTCTTTCTGTTCACCTTCCTTATTGTGGTCATTTGGTGCTATTCCTGAACTATTCTGCTTTTACCTGTGTGCCTAGTAGTCAGGAATCAAATCTCAGCTGTTGTGAAACATTCCTTCTTTCACCTAAGGAACTTTGCATGGATCAAACACCTCATACCTGCAGCAGATCTTCCAACCCTAGTTCATGCCTTCATCACATCAGGGCTGGACTACTTGCAAATTGCAATGTTTTCTATGCAGGCCTTCCAAGCAGAGACCTGCACCACCTGCAATTAGCACAGAATGCTGCTGCAAGGCTGTTAACTAGCCAACCCTACCATTGCAATTTCCAACATGATACCAACTCTTCGCTCATTCCACTGGCTACTGATAAAATAGCAAAATCTGTTTAAGATTGCTGGAGATCGCTTCTGCTCATGGGGACGTATGTATAATCACGTGACTTATTACCGAGAAATGAGAAAATACCTAACTTAACCACTTCAGCCTACAGTGTTGTTCACCTTATGCATCCGATCAACTTTCACCTCCCATTCATTTCCCAATAACTTTATAACTACTTATCAGTTATCACAATTAATTGATCTCTTGTTTTTTTCCGCCACTAATTAGGTTTTCTTTGGGTGGTACATTTTGCTAAGAATTATTTTTTTCCTAAATCCATTTTAACATGAAGAAATGGAAAAAATTCATTATTTCTCAGATTTTGGCCATTATAGTTTGAAATTATTACATGCTACTGTAATTAAAACTCATGTATTTTATTTGCCCATTTGTCCCTTTTATTACACCGTTTAAATGATGCCCCTGTCACAATTTATGGCACCTATATTTTATTTAGAAATAAAGGTGCATTTTTTTTCAATTTGCGTCTATTTTCAAGCTTATAATTAAAAAAAATATATAATAATATACTCTCTTGAAAAGCATATTTAAAAAGTTCAGACCCTTAGGGAACTATTTATGTTGTTTACTTTTTTTATTTAATTAAAAAATGTATTTGGGTAATTTTTGGTGTGGGAGGTGAAAAGCTAATTTTAAATGTAATATAATGTAATTATTTAATAAAAAAATGTGGGTGTAGTTTACTATTTGGCCACAAGATGGCCACAGTCAAAAAGTCCTGGAAGCGAACGATCTCGCTTCCAGGAACTAGAAAAAGGACCAGATTTTTTTTTTCAGAAAGACTGCGGCCTCTGATAAGAGACCGTCAGTTTTTCTGCGGGGGACGTAGATCGATGAATGGGAAGTTTATTCCCATTCATTGATCCGGGGGGCTAACGGCAGGCGTGGGAGCGCGCCTCAGGCAGCAGGAGCAGCACAGTCTATCTGGACGGATATTAAGTGGTTAAAACTGCTACACACAACCAATTTTGATTGGCCAATCACTGGTCAGTTTTACTACTTAAATGAATTATAAGGACCAACAGATTTGAATACTATAAACAGATTGTTTAGTTTAGATTTCATACTACATAAGTGGTAAAATTGGGCAATCAAAATTGGATGTGTGTAGCAGGTTTAAGTTTGGTATTTACTCATTTCTCTGTAATGTGTCTCATCATGATTACACATATGTCCCCATAAGCAGAAGCGATCTCCATCCTTCTCGTTATAGCCCTGCATGCACTGTAAATGCGACTGTGCAGAGGTCATATACTGTATAATTATATTTTCCCCCCATAAAAAATGATCTACAGCCCCAAGGCCACAATACATCACTCGGCCCGGCCACCCACTTAGCCTCTGTCCAGCTGTTGCCAGATTCCCCATCCACACTCGCTCTGTAAATAGACACATTTTGCAGACAATAATTCAGCTAATAATATCTCAGGTTTATTTACTCTTGGCAGACACAGAACAATAGGGCGTCAGTGAGAAGATGGGCAACCGTAGAGGCCAGGAGATCATGGCGGGATTCGCTGGGTGGCCTCCCTGTCACCCCCTCCATCAGTCTGGTGACCCCCGTAGCTGGAAGATGGTTGTCATTAGCTCAGGGTCACCGGCCATCCTTGACACCATCTTGTTACAAGGTATCGGCCTGTCACACGGGGAGATTCCTCAGGATGAATGACAGAAGCGTGGAAGGAGGAGGATTATGGGATATTATTGACCAAGATGAGGAGGTAAAACTGACCTCTGAAAATAATTTGCTTTGTGCTCTTGTTACACTAGTTAAAGCGGACCTGAACTCAGAACTTCCTCTCTGCTCTAAAAGATACGCAACAGCATAATAAACTTTACAGAAAAATATTTCTTTGTTACAGCTGATACAAATCCTAAAACAATTCTGCAGTGTTTCTACGTCCTGCTTTCATGGAAGCAGATATGTTGTTAACATCCTGTGCTTTCAAATAAGCTTATCTGCCTTATCTGCTCTGGCAGTCGGGTGACACAGGGGAGAGATCAGATTACAAATTGTGATTAGTCACAGATGAAAGGGGAAATAGGCTAAACTCTCTAAATACATACAGGGTGCATTTCTCTATGTTTCCTTCTGTCCTGTGCAAGAGTTCTGGTCCACTTTAAAAAGAGCCACAAGCTCTCATTGGGCCTGATTCACAAAGCGTTTCTGTTAAATTATCTCACCTTATTTATTAACTCACAATTTATCTCTCCCTAAATGACATAACTCATGGTTTAGCTCTCCTTATCTAACTTTACTCATGATTTAGCTCTCCTAATTTGACATAACTCTTGTTTAGCTCTCCTTATTTGACATAACTCATGGTTTAGCTCTCCTTATTTGACATAACTCATGGTTTTGGTCTCCTTATTTGACATAACTTATGGCTTATCTCTCCTTATTTGACATAACTTATGGTTTAGCTCTCCTTATTTATTTATTGTATTTATAAAGCACCAACATATTACTTATTTGACCTAACTTATGGTTTAGCTCTCCATATCTAACTTAACTCATGGTTTAGCTCTCCTTATTTGCTTAAATTATCTGTTAAATTATCTCACCTTATTTATTAACTCACAATTTATCTCTCCCTAAATGACATAACTCATGGTTTAGCTCTCCTTATCTAACTTTACTCATGGTTTAGCTCTCCTAATTTGACATAACTCTTGGTTTAGCTCTCCTTATTTGACATAACTCATGGTTTAGCTCTCCTTATTTGACATAACTTATGATTTAGCTCTCCTTATTTGACATTACTCGTGGTTTAGCTCTCCTTATTTGATATAACTCATGGTTTTGGTCTCCTTATTTGACATAACTTATGGTTTAGCTCTCCTTCTTTGACATAACTTATGGTTTAGATCTCCTTATTTATTTATTGTATTTATAAAGCACCAACATATTACTTATTTGACATAACTTATGGTTTAGCTCTCCATATCTAACTTAACTCATGGTTTAGCTCTCCTTATTTGACATAACTCTTGGATTAGCTCTCCTTATTTGACATAACTCATGGTTTAGCTCTCCTAAACGAGACAGGGGAGCACGCTTCACCACACTGCGCCTGCACCAACTGGCCGGGGAGAACGGGATTGATACCGGATGATCCAAAAGGCTTTAGACCGTAGCGAGGGAATGATGTGCATGGAGGGGGCTAAAAGAAGCCCCAGATATTTATAAATCATTTACGCCCCTTCGACTTTTGTGCACTTTAAAAAAGGAAACCGAAATCCACTTCAGAGTTGCTTTATCGCCATCCATTTAGATGGGCGTGTATGTGCATTTCAGCAGAATGCACTTATGTTTTGTGTTGTGGTGGGGATGCCCTGCCCCATCCCACCGCAAAAAAATTACAAACATATGACCCTACGGGAGAGTGCGGTTTACAGGGTTATATGCATAGTTCCGCCCCCAGCCCCCCCCCCCCCCCCATCCTGCTTAGAGATGTACTCTCTACTGGGCAGGAAGTATCGCGCTCCTTTGTTCACACTACGCATGTTAAGTACGGTGCTTGCGGAAACGCGCTGTTGCCCTTGCGTCAGCTTGGATATTTTCGCCGCACTGCAATGGACCGCAATAAGTGTGAAAGTATCCATAGCCTTTTAATGCTTATGTAGCCCCTTGCAGTAAAATAGGATTATGCAACGCAGGTATACCCTGCAAGTGTAAAAGGGGCCTCAATGTCCTGTTTGCAATAAAGAGTGCACAAATAGAACATTTATAAATGCCCACTTTGCAACAAGGGGTTATTCCTATTTCCTTCACATTTTTTACAATAGTGATCTTTTAACCACCCTGGTGTTTATTTTTTTTTGCGGCGCTCGGCCGCGGTGGGTTTTTTTAACCTTTTTTTTTTTTTTTTAATCATGTAGCTAGCCTAGCGCTAGCTACATGATTGCCCCATCCCTGCGCCATCCCTCCCACCCCTCCGATCGCCGGCAGCGATCATAACCAACAGGAAATCCCGCTCTGAACGGGATTTCCTGTTAGGGCTTCGCTCGTCGCCATGGTGACGATCAGAATTACGTCATCGACGTCAGGGGGAGTCCCGATCCACCCCATAGCGCAGCCTGGCGGTGATTGGCCAGGCTGCGCTGAGGGGCTCTCTTTCGCGGCGGATCGGCGGGTAGCCGCGGTTATCAGATACAAAATGTAGCTAGCAAAGTGCTAGCTAAATTTTTTTTTTTTTTAAATTGTAAAAAAAAAAGACAGCTCCTAGCCGGAGCTATCCACCCCGGCGTTCATGGACGAGCTGAGCTCGTCCGTAACGCTAGGGTGGTTAACTCAGTGGAGTTATTCAAAGAAATTACACGCAGCAGTACGGGCAAGCCACTCCCAATAAGGAAAGCCAGACCACCAGCCGAAATAGATTGTTCAGTGAGATAGGCGGGAGATTTCCCCATATTGTCAGCTAAGTTGCATGACGTTTAAACACACCAGCAGTGGTGCTGAAAATCTTTAATTTATGGAGTATCATCCAAATATTGTGTACCAACGGCCAAACAATGCCGCCCACCTTGGGGTTGAGTGCCGTAAAGAAGTGTCGCATAGTTCAGTAGCTATGGAGGGTAAAAATTATAAAATGCATGATACATTACTTTTTTCCCATGTAGCTCTTACTTACAACAGGTAATATTAATTGGACAGCCCTGTGCCTCTTACAAAAAGGTTTTGGACTAGTCCATCTTCTCATAGGGGATTCTCAGGATTTCCTTTATCTCAAACTTTGCCCAGTTGGTCACTGGGTGACTGGGATTAATAATGAGGAAAATGGGTGGAGCCTACAACAGCCAATCAAAATTTTCCTGTTGATTTTCAAGGGGAATATTTAAATTGCTGCCATTCTTACACTATTAATAGCAGATGCCTCAAACCTGGTACAGTTGGTCACTGCTTGACTAGGGGTTCAAATTCACAAAGAAGGTGGAGCCATAAACAGACAATCAGATTCGTTTAATTTCAATGGGAAGATACAAATTATTGATACTAAGGACCCCAAAGTTCATAAACTTGGTAATTGAGTGACTGTATCTCAAGGTTAGAAAAGTGGGTGGCACCAACAACTAAATTTTTTACATGAGAAACTATAAACTGCAACCATTCTTGCACTGTTAATGGCAGGGTTCCCAAACTTGACACAATTGGCCACTGGGTGACTGGGGTCCACATTTACTAAAGGGGTGGAGCCACAATCAGAACTGTTAGATTGATTTCAGACATTTTGTTATTGGCAGGGTTCTCAAACTTGACACAGTTAATCACTGGGTGACTGGGAATTATATTCAGAGAAGTGGGTGGAGCCATACACAGCCAATCAAAATTTACCAACTGATTTTAAAGGGGAATATTTACGTTGCTGCCATTCTTACACTGTTAATGGCAGAGACCTCAAACCTGCTACAGTCGGTCATTATGTGACTGGGGTTCAAATTCACTAAAGGGGTGGAGCCACAAACAGCCAATCAGATTTCTTTGCTGGATAAGCTGCTTGCATTCACACAATTTTTATGCCAGGAACCCGAAAGCTCACAAACTTGGTCATTGAGTGACTGTGTGTCAAGGTTACAAAAAGTGGGTGGAGTCAAATACAAATTTCACTGGCAAAATGTAAACTGCAGCCCTTCTTCACTGTTAATGGGAGGGTTCTCAAACTTTGCACAGTTGGTGACTGGAATTCATATTCAGAAACGTGGATGGAGCCTAAAAAAGCCAATCACAATTCACCTATTTATTTTCAAGGTGAATATTAAAATTGATGACATTCTTGCGCTGTTAATGGCACAAGCCTTAAAGAGGAACTCCAGTGAAAATAATGTAGTAAAAAAAGTGCTTCATTTTTTACCATAATTATGTATAAATGATTTAGTCAGTGTTTGCTCATTGTAAAATCTTTCCTCTCCCAGATTCACATTCTGACATGTATTACATGGTGACATTGTTACTGTGGGCAGGTTATTTAGCTGTTTCTAGCTGCTCTGTCTGTTACAGACAGCTAATAACAGCTATTTCCTGTCTCTGAACATTGTTACATTGTGGCAGTTTGCCAGCAGTACCTCGGTATTCAGAGCCTCTTGTGGGAGGGGTTTCAGCACAAAATCAGTCACACAGCGCCCCCTGATGGTCTGTTTGTGAAAATCATTGTCTTTCTCATGTAAAATGGGGTATCAGCTACTGATTGGGAAAAAGTTCAATTCTTGGTTGGAGTTTCTCTTTAAACCTTATACAGTCAGTCATTGGGTGACTGGGGTCCAAATTTGCTAAAGGGAGTGGAGCCACAAACAGCTAATCAGATTTCACCTTTTGATTTTTAAGGGGAATATTTACATTGCTACCATTCTTACACTCTTAATGGCAGATGCCTAGAATCTGGTACAGTCAGTCACTGGGAGACTGGGGTTTAAATTCTCAAAAGGGGGCAGGCCACAAACAGACAATCAGATTTTTTTAATTTCAATGGGAAAATGCAACTTATTGATGCCAAGGACCCCAAAGCTCCTAAACTTGGTCATTGAGTGACTGTATGTCAAGGTTATAAATAGTGGGCGGAGCCAAAAACAACTAACTTTTTAAATGGGAAAATTTAAACTGCAGCCATTCTTACACTGTTAATGGCAGGGTTCCCAAACTTGACACAGTTGATCACTGGGTGACTGGGATTAATATTCAGAAAAGTGGGTGGAGCCTACAACAGGCAATTCAAATTCACCTATTGATTTTCAAGGGAATATTGAAAATGCTGCCATTCTCACACTGTTAATGGCCGAGGCCTCAAACCTTCTACAGTCTGACATTATGTGACTGGGGTTCAAATTCACTAAAGGGGCAGGGCAAAAAACAGCCAATCAGATTTCTTTGCTGGATAAACTGCTTCCATTCACACAATTTTTATGCCAGGAACCCGAAAGCTCATAAACTTGGTCATTGAGTGACTGTGTCCAGGTCACAAAAACTAGGTGGAGTCAAATACAAATTTCACTGGGAAAATGTAAACTGCAGCCCTTCTTCACTGTTAATGGCAGGGTTCTCAAACTTTGCACAGTTTGTTACTGGGTGACTGGGATTAATATTCAGAAATGTGGGTGGAGCCGAAAAAAGCCAATCAAAATTCACCTGTTGATTTTTAAGGTGAACATTAAAATTGCTGCCTTTCTTGCACTGTGAATGGCACAAGCATCAAACCTGGTACAGTCAGTCATTGGGTCACTGGGGTTCAAATTCTGAAAAGGGGCCGGAGCCACAAATAGCCAATCACATTTGTTTCATTTCACTGGGAAAATACAAATTATTGAAGCTAAGAACCCCAAAGTTCAAAAACTTGGTCAGTGTGTCCAGGTTACAAAAAGTGGCCAGAGGCAAAAACAAATTTCACAGGGAAAATGTAAACTGCAGCCATTCTTACACTGTTAATGGCAGGTTTCTCAAACTTTTCCCAGATGGTCACTGGGTGACTGAGATTAAAATTTCAGGGAAGTGGGTGGGGCCTATAATAGCCAATCAAAATTTGCCTGCTGATTTTCAAGGGGAATACTTAAGTTGCTGCAATTTTTACACTGTTAATAGCAGATGCCTCAAACCTGCTACAGTTGGTCATTGAGTGACTGGGGTTCAAATGCTGGAGAGGGGAGGAGCCAAAAACAGCCAATCTGATTTATTTTCTATGGGAATATGTAAATTATTGATGCCAAAGACCCCAAAGCTCACAAACTTGGTCATTGAGTGTTAGTGTTAGGGTCCATTTACACTTAATCAGTAGGTGTGCGTTAGTGTGCGTTGGTACGCTTTTTTCCATAGCAGTGTATTGTGAAAAAGATTTCAGTTAAAATGCGTTACATGTGAAAGGTGCCATAGGAAAACATGGGCATTCCTTTGAAAATCAGTTTTCTTTCAGTTCTATCTCAGAGCAACTGATTAAGTGTAAAAGGAGCATTAGGGTTAGAAAAAGTGGGTGGAGCAAACACCAGCCAAATACATACCCGGGCAATGCCGGGTCATCAGCTAGTCTTCTATAAATGAAGAAAGTTTAGAATTGCTGCTACTCTACCTAGAAGTGGCTGTCCTGTAAAGATGATTGCAAGAGCACAGCACAGAAGGCTCAACGAGGTAAAGAAGAATCCTAGAGTGCCAGCTAAAGTCTTACAAAAGTCTCTGACATATGCTAGTGAATCTATGATACATAAAACACTAAACAAGAATGGAGTTCATGGGAGGATGCCACAGATGAAGCCACTGCTGTCCAAAAAAAACATTGTTTCGCGTTTAAAGTTTGCAAAAGAGCACCTGCATGTTTTACAGCACAACTGGCAAAATATTCAGCGGACAAATGAAACAAAAGTTGAGTTTTTTTTGGAAGAAACACACACTATGAATGTGTGGAGAAAACAAGGCACAGTACACCAACATCAAATCCTCATCCTAACTGTGAAGTATGGTGGTGGGGGCATCATGGTTAGGGGCTGCTTTGCTGTGTCAAGGATTTAATGGATTGCTGTGGTCGAAGGAAAAATGAATTCCCAAGTTTATCAAGTCATTTTGCAGGAGAACTTAAGGCCATCGGTCCACCAGCTGAAGCTCAGCAGAAGATGAGTGTTGCAACAGGACAACAACCCAAAGCATAGAAGTAAATTAACAACAGAATGGCATAAACAGAAAAGAATATGCCTTCTGGAGTGGCCCAGTCAGAGTCCTGACCTAAACCCGATTGAGATGCAATGGCATGACCTCAAGTAAGTGATTTACACCAGACATTCCAAGAATATTGCTGAGCTGAAATGGTTCTGTAAAGAGGAATGGTCAAAAATTACTCCTGACCGTTGTGCACATGTGATCTGCAACTAGAGATGAGCGTAATGACCTAATTACGATTTTGCGAAATTTCGCGTAATTAGTGTAATTACGATTATGTCCGTAAGTACATAATCGTAATGAAGAAGGATTTCGCGAAATTTCGCGTAAGCGTAATTTTCGCATTACAGTCGTATCATGCCGTAATTTCGCATTAAACGCTACCGTAATTTCGCGTTAAACCGTAACGCTCCGTATAATATGAAAAAGCCGCCGACTTTAAGGGTTAATAGCAAAGCCCCCTTAAATGCTAAGAGCCTCAAATTTGGAGAATATATTAAGGAGATCAGGAGGAATAAGAGGAAATTTTTTTTTTTCAAAAAGACCTTATAGTTTTTGAGAAAATCGATGTTAAAGTTTCAAAGGAAAAATGTAAACATTTAAAAACCCGCCGACTTTAACGGTTAATAGCAAAGCCTGCTTAAAGTTTAGGAACACCAAATTCCCAGGGTATATTAAGGGTATCAGTGGGAATAAGAGGAAAAAAATTTTTTTCAAAAAGACCTTATAGTTTTTGAGAAAATCGATTTTTAAGTTTCAAGGGCGAAAATGTCTTTTAAATGCGGAAAATGTCAGTTTTTTTTGCACAGGTAACAATAGTGTATTATTTTCATAGATTCCCCCAAGTGGGAAGAGTTTTACTTACTTCGTTCTGAGTGTGGGAAATATAAAAAAAAAACGACGTGGGGTCCCCCCTCCCAGACCTCTTTAACCCCTTGTCCCCCATGCAGGCTGGGATAGCCAGAATGCGGAGCACCGGCCGCGTGGGGCTCCGCACCCTGACTATACCAGCCCGCATGGTCCATGGATTGGGGGGTCTCGGAAGGGGAGGGGCAGCCAAGCTTTCCCCTCCCCCTCCGAGCCCTTGTCCAATCCAAGGACAAGGGGCTCTTCTCCACCTCCGATGGGCGGTGGAGGTGGAGGCCGCGATTTCCTGGGGGGGAGGTTCATGGTGGAATCTGGGAGTCCCCTTTAAAAAGGGGTCCCCCAGATGCCCACCCCCCCTCCCAGGAGAAATGAGTATAGAGGTACTTGTACCCCATACCCATTTCCTTTAAGAGTTAAAGTAAATAAACACACAGACACTTAGAAAAAGTATTTTAATTGAACAAAAAACATAACCACGAAAAAAGTCCTTTAATATTCTTAATTAACCATTAATACTTACCTGTCCCTTTAAATAAATGATCCCTCGCAATATCCTCGGAAATGTTCTATCAGTTACAATGTAACAAAGTTATTACAATGTAACAACTTTGTTACATTGTAACTACGCCGCACCCGACGCCACTCGCCGCTCAGCCGCCGCATACGCGTCCGTGCAGGACGCTAAGTCCCCGCAGCTCCCGCTGTCCACCCCGCCCACATCTGTCACCCACATGTCACCCACATGACATGTGGGTGACATGTGGGTGACATGTGGGAGAGGCGGGGAGGGCAGCGGAGCCGGCGGGGACTTAGCGTCCTGCACGGACCCGACAGAGCTCTGAGCTATATAGCTCAGAGCTCTGAGAAGCATCTTTGTATTTGGGCTCCAAGGAGCCCCATTGGTCCTTAGCAGACCAATGGGGTTCCTTCAAATCAGAAGGAACCCCATTGGTCTGCTAAGGACCAATGGGGCTCCTTGGAGCCCAAATACAAAGATGCTTTCGAGAGCTCTGAGCTATAGCTCAGAGCTCTGTCGGGTCCTGCAGCGCAGACGCGGAGGCGGCGGTGAGTGACGTCGGGTGCGGCGTAGTTACAATGTAACAAAGTTGTTATATTGTAATAACTTTGTTACATTGTAACTGATAGAACATTTCCGAGGATATTGCGAGGGATCATTTATTTAAAGGGACAGGTAAGTATTAATGGTTAATTAAGAATATTAAAGGACTTTTTTCGTGGTTATGTTTTTTGTTCAATTAAAATACTTTTTCTATGTGTTTGTGTGTTTATTTACTTTTAACTCTTAAAGGAAATGGGTAAGGGGTACTACAAGTACCTCTATACTCATTTCTCCTGGGAGGGGGGTGGGCATCTGGGGGACCCCTTTTTAAAGGGGACTCCCAGATTCCACCATGAACCCCCCACCCAGGAAATCGCGGCCTCCACCTCCACCGCCCATCGGAGGTGGAGAAGAGCCCCTTGTCCTTGGATTGGACAAGGGCTCGGAGGGGGAGGGGAAAGCTTGGCTGCCCCTCCCCTTCCGAGACCCCCCAATCCATGGACCATGCGGGCTGGTATAGTCAGGGTGCGGAGCCCCACGCGGCCGGTGCTCCGCATTCTGGCTATCCCAGCCTGCATGGGGGACAAGGGGTTAAAGAGGTCTGGGAGGGGGGACCCCACGTCGTTTTTTTTTTATATTTCCCACACTCAGAACGAAGTAAGTAAAACTCTTCCCACTTGGGGGAATCTATGAAAATAATACACTATTGTTACCTGTGCAAAAAAAACTGACATTTTCCGCAATTAAAAGACATTTTTGCCCTTGAAACTTAAAAATCGATTTTCTCAAAAACTATAAGGTGTTTTTGAAAAAAAAAATTTTCCTCTTATTCCCACTGATCCCCTTAATATACCCTAGGAATTTGGTGTTCCTAAACTTTAAGCAGGCTTTGCTATTAACCGTTAAAGTCGGCGGGTTTTTAAATGTATACATTTTTACTTTGAAACTTTAACATCGATTTTCTCAAAAACTATAAGGTCTTTTTGAAAAAAATTTTTTCCTCTTATTCCTCCTGATCTCCTTAATATATTCTCCAAATTTGAGGCTCTTAGCATTTAAGGGGGCTTTGCTATTAACCCTTAAAGTCGGCGGCTTTTTTATATTATACGGAGCGTTACGGTTTAACGCGAAATTACGGTAGCGTTTAATGCGAAATTACGGCATGAACGAAACGCGAAATTTCGCGTTGAAAATTACGCTTACGGTATTTTCAATTACGATTTTAATGGCAATTTCGCTACGCTAATTTCGCATCGTAATCGCAAATTTCGCATGCGTAATTATAGTAATGCGAAATTACGAAAATTTCAGCTCAACTCTATCTGCAACTACAAGAAACGTTTGGTGTAAGTTGTTGCTGCCAAAGGAGGTTCAGCCAGTTATTAAATCCAAGGGTTCACATACCTTTTCCACCTGCACAGTGAATGTTTACATGGTGTGCTCAATAAAAACATGGAAGCATTTCATTATTTCTGTGGTATTAGTTTAAGCAGACTGCGATTGTCTATTGCTGTTACTTAGATGAAGATCAGATCATATTTTATGACCAATTTGTGCAGAAATCCATATAATTCCAAAGGGTTCACATACTTTTTATTGCTACTGTATATATCTTTTCAGGGTCGGACTGGGCCACAATAGTACAGTTTTTTCCCTTGGTGCCCCCCCCCCCCCTCCAGGTCTCTAGTGCCCCAAACCCCCCCCCCCCCCCACCTCTCCTTGTCTGACAGAGCTCCAATTGCTGCCTGCAGCACAAAAATTCTCCTCTCAGTGCTGTAATCACTCGTGCTGAGAGCAGTGGCGTAGCTAAGGAGCTGTGGGCCTCGATGCAAATTTTACTATGGGGCCCCACAAGCACTCTATACATAACAATTGATACGACGCACCAAAACCTGCCAATGGCAACTACAGTGTCAGAGGTGCAAGAAGGGGATGGGAAATAGCTTGTTATCGATTACCACAAGCATCTATAGAAGTGATTATTATGAGCAAAGGACCAATAGAGAGGTAATACTGTAGTTGAGGGAGGGCCCTTCGGGGCCCCTTTGGCCCAAGGGCCCCGATGTGGTCGCAACCTCTGCAAAGTAAGACATTACTTTATATTGAAGGAGGGGACTCTATGCAAAGTTTGGCTGGGCAGCAGTGTCTCTGAATTACAATGCTGCTAAGATCATGTACATTTGGCCCTGTCCATAATACATCATGACCACGCCCACCTTCCGGTGCATGGTCACACCCTTTTTTCACTGCAATCATGGGATGTGTGTGCCCCAGGTTGAAATTTCTTTGGTGGGCCCCCAGTGTCCCAGTCCGACTATGTATCTTTTAGCCTATCACGTTGTTAGTGGGTGTGTTCATAGATAATGGCAGTTGGCGCTGTTTTTTTTCGTGTCTGCCAGTAGTAAAGATGATGCTCCACAGGCTCACGGTAGATCAGCTTAAACAAATTTCACTCCAAATATCAATCACTGTTTGAGCTATCTTCTATTTGGTATCTTTTTACTTTGCAATTGATTTTTTTTTTTGCCCCCACTACCATCTTTAAGTAAAGTTCCTCTTTATGGCCAAAACATGATCACCAAACTCCAGTACACACCAGCACTTGCAAACTAACAATGCAACAGATGTACTCACACTCACATATGGTCAGTGATCCAACTGTAGAGAGCCAAGCTACAGACTGACCAGGTTGATGGCTTTGGATTCTCAGTTCTAATGCACACAGTTGAGATCCGAGGCTAAGTGGACTTTATTAGGTGTATCAACAGCTCCAAAGCACACCACTCTGTGTGTAAGTGGATATATATTGATTATTATCTCACTATTCATAAAGAGTCAAGTCCTCAACTGCTCTGATGAGCCACGATCTGGTCTATTAATATCACCTTATAATTAACAGGTTTTGAACATCACAAGCCACAAGAGTCCAGAGGAAGGGTTGTGAGCTCTTAAACACAACGGTATATTTCGATTGCGAGTAACTAAATATATCGCAACCCCGTCTCAAAAAGGAAGTCGTTATAGTCCAAACTGAAAACGTTTTTGGTCAATTTTATTTATGATTTTAAAAATAAAGTGTGTTTTATATATTAAGATAATAAAATTATTTTACAAGTTAACTTTCAACACAAGGAGATACACATTTAAACAGGAACTGAAGTGAAAATAACATAGTGAATAAAGTTGCTTGTTTTTATTTACAATATTAATTTATAGATTATTTAGTCAGTTTGTGAAATTTAATCACAGGTAGTGTCATCTTACTGCTGGTAGGTGCAGCTCTGTGGAATGTTTGTTTACTGAGAATTTCAAAGCCAGTGAAAACAATGCCTGGTTTCTCAGAATCCTCCGGGAGGAGAATTCCATATAGCTAAACAGCCTAAGCTAAACACCACTGGGAAAGCGTGTCTACATACCGATATGTACAGCAATATACGGATATAATAATATTTAGGCTACCAATATTTTACTATATAGACAAACCCAGCACTCATTCCAACTTGAACCCTCCCTCTAGGACCTAAAACAAATCCCCCACCTAATGCCTAAAGGTAATTCCCCCCTCCAAGTTTCTAAAATGAACCCCCCCAGGCCCCAACCTAATGCCTTAAACTAATTCCCCTTTCTAGGCTTGCTGCGATGCTCCCTCCTATCACCCTTCTCATTCCCTCTGCTTCCCTGCCCTTTCCTGCAATGTTTCCTCCTGTCACCCCTCCCAGCCCCTCCTCTTCCCCTGCCCCATTCACGGCCCTTACTGGGATGTTCCCTCCTGTCACCCCTCCCATTCCCTCCTCTTCCCCGCCCCATTCACTCCCCTTACTCGGATGTTCCCTCCTGTCACCCCTCCCATTCCCTCCTCTACGCCGACCCATTCACTCCCCTTACTGCGATGTTGCCTCTTGTTACCCCTCCCATTCCCTCCTCTTCGCCGACCCATTCACTCCCCTTACGGCGATGTTCCCTTCTATTATCCCCCCCTTCCCTCCTCTACCCCACCCCATAAGAGAATGGAATGGGAAGGGGAGGGAACGGGAGGGGGATAATAGGGAACATTGCAGCAAGCCTGCCATCTGATATGAAAAGAAACTCATCAAGTAATTGTATGTGGTTCAGCAATGGTAAGCAGAACTCTGCTGGGGCCGTATTCAATTCACCTTTTCTCCGAAATTTTCCCCTAGGAGATCATTTTTCATCTCCTGTTTAAAATAACTTTTCAGCACTCTGCAACTAAAAAAAGTACCGGAAAGTAGGGGAAAAAGTACTATCAAAATAATTTTGAGTATTTTCTTGCTTGCTGGTGGCTTAAAGAGAACCAGAGACAAAACACCTTCATGTATTTTACCATATATATCAGTGGGAACATTAGAGAAAATACCTACCTTGCTTTCTGTTTCATTCTGCACTGCACAGCTTGCTTCTAATCAGCCCTGATAAAATCCCAGACTGAGCATTCAGTCTGGCTTCGTTCAGGAATATTTACAGCTTAGTCTGTGTTCTCTCATGTCTTTTCAAGTCCAAGCCTGCCCCCTGCTGGCTCTGCTCAGGAATCATTATAGCTGAGCAAGACTGAATGCTCAGTCAGGGATTTTATCAGGGCTGATAAGAAGCAAGCTGTGCAGTGCAGAATGCAACAGAAAGCATGGTAGGTGTTTTCTCTAATGTACCCACTGATCTATATGGTAATATACATGAGGGTGCTTCGGCTCTGGTTTACTTTAAAAGGCATTTTATTGACAAGTTTGAAAATATCACCTAGGAGAAAAAGTGAATTGAATAAAGGATATTTTGAAACTTGATAATAAAATGTCTTTTAAGCCACCAGCAAGCAAGAAAATACTTAAAATAAATTTGTTAGTACTTTTTCCTCTACTCTCCGGTACTTTTTTCAGTTGGATAGTGAGGAAAGTTATTTTAAATAGAAGATGAACAATTATCTTCTAGGAGAAAACTCCCCAGGGCTAATATGCAATTCATTTTTTCTCCTAAGTTTTCTACTAGGAGATAATTTTTCATCTTGCATTTAGAATATTTTTTCAGCACTTTGCAATTGAAAAGATACCAACAAGTAGGTAGAAAAGAACTATCAAAAGTGCATTGTAACGATTGTGGAATTCTCTCCGTGATCAGTGCACAAGACGTGCGCTGACACTGCGGAAATCCTCCACAAGCGTGTAATTTGCGGGAACCCAGCAAAAGGTGCAATGCACCTGTAGAGGGAAATTCCTGTCGACAGGTGGAGCTGTGGAGTGCAGAGGAAAAGCTCCTCTGCCCTGCCACACACGCCAGACAGGAATTGTACGAAGGGAAGAAACGCAGGGCAAGATAGCCCTGAAAGAGAGAGATCAAAGCGACAGAGGGTATGTGTGTCCACCAATCTAGTCGCCACCCTGCGACGATGAACACACAACCATGAAGACAGAGTGAGAAGGCAATCGCCAGAGATGGCGATTGCTAACAGCGACACAAGACCGAATAAGCACAGATGAGGAGTGTATGTATGTCCACCAATCTAGCCGCCAACCTGCGACAGTGGACACACAACAGAAGAAACCAAGTGAGAACGCAATCGCAAGAGAAGCGATTGTGGAAGAGAATGAGAACAGGGACAGATTGTATGTGTGTGCACCAAACTAGTCGCCAACCCGCGACGGTGCATACACAACAGCAGATATGAAGTAGGAACGCAATCGCGAGAGAGGCGATTGCCAGAGGTGACACAAGGCTACAGCAAGGCAGAGCACGAGAGTAGCAAAGGCACAGCAAATCATACAATAAAGAGATAAGGAAAATAACAAACGCTAGCTAAACGCGAACACCGCACTCATTCGCAACAGTGCGGTCTCCGCGTGTTAAACAGAGACAAGCACGCCTAACTAACCACGGACAGACAAACATAAAACAGAGGACGCGAGCGCTTGCTTAACGGTTACCTCACCGAGCCTCCAGCAAGCGTTCGTAGCAGACAAGACAGATACACGAAAACAGGAATAAGCGAGAGATAGGATCCACAGCACTAGCGCAAGAGGCTAGTGCGATCCAGGAAGACAGAGCAGAAGGATCCACAACACTAGCGCAAGAAGCTAGTGCGATCCAAGTATAGCAAGAGAGATGGAGATCAGACGGATCCACAGCACTAGCGCAAGGCGAGTGCGATCCTGGCAAGACAGAACAGATGAGATAGCTGGTAGCAACCGCTGCTCCAGCTATACTCCAAGAACAAAGATCAGAACGACTTCCTGTCGACCACCACTGGGACAGGACAATCGAAACAGACAAACAAAAAACAGATATGCAATCCTAACTGCACTAGGAAATCTGCCTAGTGCGGTTCTAGGAATTACTCTAGGCTAATCTTCAAACAAAGAGCAAGGCTGACACTCCAGGCGAGTGTAATGCTGGGAATACACGTTAAGTTTTTACTTTAGATAGATGGGTTCGATAGATAAATTCCAACCTGTCGGATCTGGTCGATTCTACTTTCGTTTCAATTCGCCTCATTGAAGTGAATGTAATTGATAAGAAAAGATAAGGAATCAAGAGAGGAATCAAGCAGTGAATCGAGAGTAGAATCTATCGAAAGCGAAAACGACGGCAAAAACGAACGCAAAAACGCATCGTGTATTCCCGGCATTACACAGGAACTAACTCTTATGACCAGCCAAGGACTCTGGGAAACATAGCTCTTTATACTGCCAGTCATCAAAGGAGGCAGGTAGGAGATTTGCATAACGAGTGTATGCAAATTCCCCAGCAGCAGAACAGACCAGAAACTTGTAATGGAAAAACAGGTCTCTCTTGCAGAGACCTGCAGCCCACAGACTAGGGGAATGGTCAAACAGCTGTCTGCCAGTGCATACAGCTGGGCGGATCATTACAGTACCCCCCACTCGGATTCCAGACGAGCCTCTAAACTGATATTTGCAAAAGACTCTAACTGAAGACTCATGAAGGTCAGGACAGCCTGACAAGGCCCAATTCCAGAGTCAGTCCAGCCGAAAACCGATCTCATCGGAAGCAAACGCCACCGAAACATGTCCATCAGTACTACCAGTCTCAGTATAACACCCATCAGGACTGTGAACGCCAGAGAAGAAGCCATTGACACCCTCCAGACAATACCCACCACCTTCCAAGGAGCGTCCGAAAATACCAAACTTGCCACAATACCTGTTCGAAGTGTCCCTTACAACACAAAAGCCACTGTTGATCTTATCCAGGGTACCAAGCAAAATTTCTCCCGGAATCTCCCAGAACCTTTTGAAGCTCCACAGAGATCCCAAGAGGGCAGAACAATCACCAGGCTCACATGGAGAACTATCAAGCCCTCCTATGGAACCAATGACTATTTTGGATTCAGAATTACAAGGACACCCATCAAGATCAGGACTTTCAGGGACCACTTCTGGGCATGCAAGCAGGCAGGCCATATCAGAGCATGTCTCCACCGAGGAAGCATCTGAGCATGCTGGTAACCGAGGCACACTTGGGCTTTCTGGGTCACAGAGCACATTGGGGTACACCAGCACAGGAGAAACCTCAGAACATGTCGGGGAACTGCCAACCTCAGAGTCCGACACGACAAGATCAAAACCAGTACCGGGCAAAAAATCATCATGAGTGGAGGTCACAGGTACTGGTCTTTCAAAAGAAGACTCGGACTTAAATTCAGAATTTTCTGTACCTGTAATATCATCATTGACTACATATGAGTGAAGCTCCACCAGAGCTGCAAAGGTAGTCAGCACAACAGCAATGCCTACTGAAGTGGGCCTCAGAAGGACTTGGGGGGCAGGAGACATCTCCCACAAGTTCTGCACCCTTTGGGAGGAACTCGGAGGTCTCCAGGATATCAGACAATACCTCAGGAACATCATTTTTCAAGTTTTCTGAGAAGGATTCTGAACTATCCATGTTACAGGGCAAACTGGAACTTTATTTTGTGGACAGGGCAGATGTCCTAAGGAAGGTTCCACCATAAACTGAGACTGAATTTCGTCATCATGAATGGAATGTACAGGAATATTCACTGGAACACACACTGACTCCCTAACTTTAATCTCACTGCACCCAGAAGTCTGCGTAGCAGTCAAACTAGCTTGCAACTCAAAAACTGCAGAAAAACAGGTGAGTATAGTATCAATACCTAGACGAGCCTCTAGGGACACTGCAGGAGACTCTAAACAAGGCCATATTAACTCATCCAGAGTACAGGGTGCAGAATAAGCATTTTCCTCAGAACAAGAAAGGGACTCACAAATGTCAGTGTGATTGGACATCATATTGTTATTCATGGTACAGGGCAGGCTCAGAGAAACTTTCTCTGGACCCAGCAAAGATGCTTCAGAGTCAGATTCGCAAAACCGAAGCGCTGTCTCACTCTTAGATTCGGCTAACAATGTCAAATCCGAGGAGTCAGAACGCAAAACTTGCAAATCAAAAATCGCTTTAGGTTGTGAAACTAACGCTTCCATAGCGCAAACCTCCGCGATCTGCGGGGCAGACTGTAAGGCGTTCAGGACAGAAACACTGGAGCAACTGTCACCAGGCAACGGGCCCTTACAGGTGTGAACAGGGTGAGACAAAGACGCATTTGCAGTAGAAATAGCGACAACATCCGGAAAAATTTTATTAAGACATATTAATTTTACTTTTGATGCTGCATAATTTAGGAATTTTCCCCATAGCAGGATCACAGATGGAAGATCTTAAAGATCTGTCTCTGAATGACAAGGGATCCCACACATCCTTGAGAAAACTGGCACATTCATGCTGATCACAATCTGCAGGAACATCCGAGAAACAGGAATTAGATTGCATAGATTTAAACTGCACACAGTCAGGAGAGAATCTTTCAGGATCCGCACAGGAATCAACCACAGTGGTACACCCATTCATTTCAGACCGCACAATGTCAAGACTCACATGCTTTACCCCAGAAAGGCAAGAACAATCATCCGACAACGATGTCTCTTTATTGGAATCAATTGATTGGTGTGTGTGCAACTCATCCAAAATCGTCTGCCACACATACAACACTGGATCCACAAAACACCTGTCACACTCATCAGAATCTATCAAAGTGTACACGGAATTGAGACAATCATTCAAGACATCTTCGCTTTTTGCGATGTAAAAATCGCAAAAGGCTTTCCAATCAAATTCCTCCATCAAGGCCCCAATGTCCCATGAGGCAAATGGATGTTCAAACAGGCCAATATCCAGATAATCTCCATATGGGTGGAGTCAGGAACAAGAACAGACTTTTTAACTGCTTTAATATAGTGTGCGATCCTACCTATAATAGGATCCACATAAGCTTTGGATTGGGGCAAAAAACCCGGAGACTGAGCAACATCATTGTAAACATCATTATCATACTGAATGGTTTTGTACATTTCAGACTTGACAGAAATAACCTCTTTATTAGTGGTCGCTATGGGCAACGAATCTTCTGGCTGACAAGCCAAATCAGCAGACTGGCCTGCAAGCACCAACTCATTAACATATGGAAATGACACAGAAATGCTGCATAACCCAATCTGATCAGCATCATGCACTGCAGGGAAAAACTCATAGAAATAACCTGGCAGGGGAATTCTAAGCTTACGAGAAAATACATGACTCAGAAATCTGCGAGGGTTATGTCTCAGATTCACGTGTCTGGCACACTCATCCGCCCACACAAACAGATCCCCTTGGAAAAGATTGTAAGCAATCTGAGCACTCCAAGTGGAAATATTGGTGGCCTGAAATTCAGGATTTGCCAAGAATCTGGAACATTCTGATATAAACTCATCTCTGGTTTCAGAGTCAAGTATCTTAAACCTCTTTAAGATACAGGACCCATCTTTGACCAAATCGTACAAATCGGAAATTCCCTCTACACTGGGAATTTCGGTTGGGCTGGTCATACTGTAACGATTGTGGAATTCTCTCCGTGATCAGCGCACAAGACGTGCGCTGACACTGCGGAAATCCTCCACAAGCGTGTAATTTGCGGGAACCTAGCAAAAGGTGCAATGCACCTGTAGAGGGAAATTCCTGTCGACAGGTGGAGCTGTGGAGTGCAGAGGAAAAGCTCCTCTGCCCTGCCACACACGCCAGACAGGAATTGTACGAAGGGAAGAAACGCAGGGCAAGATAGCCCTGAAAGAGAGAGATCAAAGCAACAGAGGGTATGTGTGTCCACCAAACTAGTCGCCACCCTGCGACGATGAACACACAACCATGAAGACAAAGTGAGAAGGCAATCGCCAGAGATGGCGATTGCTAACAGCGACACAAGACCAAATAAGCACAGATGAGGAGTGTATGTATGTCCACCAATCTAGCCGCCAGCCTGCGACAGTGGACACACAACAGAAGAAACCAAGTGAGAACGCAATCGCAAGAGAAGCGATTGTGGAAGAGAATGAGCACAGGGACCGATTGTATGTGTGTGCACCAAACTAGTTGCCAACCCGCGACGGTGCATACACAACAGCAGATATGAAGTAGGAACGCAATCGCGAGAGAGGCGATTGCCAGAGGTGACACAAGGCTACAGCAAGGCAGAGCACGAGAGTAGCAAAGGCACAGCAAATCATACAATAAAGAGATAAGGAAAATAACAAACGCTAGCTAAACGCGAACACCGCACTCATTCACAACAGTGCACGCGTTTATGTGCAGTCTCCGCGTGTTAAGCACAACAGAGACAAGCACGCCTAACTAACCACGGACAGACAAACATAAAACAGAGGACGCGAGCGCTTGCTTAACGGTTACCTCACCGAGCCTCCAGCAAGCGTTCGTAGCAGACAAGACAGATACACGAAAACAGGAATAAGCGAGAGATAGGATCCACAGCACTAGCGCAAGAGGCTAGTGCGATCCAGGAAGACAGAGCAGAAGGATCCACAGCACTAGCGCAAGAAGCTAGTGCAATCCAAGTATAGCAAGAGAGATGGAGATCAGACGGATCCACAGCACTAGCGCAAGGCGAGTGCGATCCTGGCAAGACAGAACAGATGAGATAGCTGGTAGCAACCGCTGCTCCAGCTATACTCCAAGAACAAAGATCCGAACGACTTCCTGTCGACCACCGCTGGGACAGGACAATCGAAACAGACAAACAAAACAGATATGCAATCCTAACTGCACTAGGAAATATGCCTAGTGCAGTTCCAGGAATTACTCTAGGCTAATCTTCAAACAAAGAGCAAGGCTGACACTCCAGGCGAGTGTTACACAGGAACTAACTCTTATGACCAGCCAAGGACTCTGGGAAACATAGCTCTTTATACTGCCAGTCATCAAAGGAGGCAGGTAGGAGATTTGCATAACGAGTGTATGCAAATTCCCCAGCAGCAGAACAGACCAGAAACTTGTAATGGAAAAACAGGTCTCTCTTGCAGAGACCTGCAGCCCACAGACTAGGGGAATGGTCAAACAGCTGTCTGCCAGTGCATCCAGCTTGGCGGATCATTACATGCATTTAGTATTTTCTTGCTTGCGGGTGATTTTGGCAGGTTTGAAAATATCACTTGGGAGAAAACTTGGGAGAAAAAGTTAAAGGATACCAGGGCCCAAATGCAATTCACCTTTTCTCCTACATTTTCTCCTGGGTGATATTTTTAAACTTGTCAATAAAATGCTTTTTAAGCCACCAGTCCAGTAAGCAAGAAAATATTCAAAATAATTTTGGTAGTAGTTTTTCACCTACCTTTTGGTACTTTTTTAGCTAAAAAGTGCTGAAGTTATTTTAAATAGAAGATGAGAAATTATCTCCAAGGAGAAAACTAAAGTTAATTGCATATGGGTCTAGATGCGAATAAAGGAAGAGAAACAGGAGGAGCAGGCATATACTATCACCTGTCCTGATGCCCACTGCTCCCCCTCCTCTCTAGCCCCCTTATCATACCTGAAAGCCCCCCGGGACCCTCTTCTGAGTCGCCGTAGTCGGGCTTTACTGCCCAAGCGGGGCTGCACGCTTCCTACAGTGTGCGCCCATTGGCAGGAGCACAGTGCGCATGAGTATGACGTCATGCACATGACATAGTGACGTCATATGCATGCACAGTGCACTCCTGGCCATGGGCACGTTGTAGGATGCGTGCAACCCTGCCAGCGTCTGTGCAGTAAGCCCGACTCCGGCGACTTGGAAGAGGAACCTAGGGGGCTGTCAGGTATGATGGGGGGCAGAGAGGAGAACGAGGGGAGCGGTGGGCATCAGGACAGGTGACAGTATATGCCTGCTCCCCGTTTCTCTAAATGTATTCGCATATGGTATCCTTTGAATGCATATGGGCCCAGGGACCTTATTCAAATCTATTTTTCTCCTGAGTTTTGGCCTAGGTGAAATTTTCACACCTCATAAATAAAATGCCTTTTACCCTACCAGCAAGCAAACTCAAAATTATTTTTATAGTACTTTTCACCTACATATTGGCACTTTTTCCATTCCAAAGTGCTAAAAAGTTAATTTACATTGTAGATGAACATTTTTCTCCTAGGAGAAAAAGTTAATTGCATATGGCCCCTGCAAGCAAGAAAATACTCAACGTTGACAATATTTTTCACCTTGGAGAGTGCTGAAAATGTATTCTAAACAGAAGATTAACCGCTTATTCTTGACACCCTTTTTGTGTTGTCTCTTTGGCATTTCATTGGACTTATTTTGACCCGGGCAAGTAAGATAAAAACACGCTACTTATCGGAGTGCCTCTTTAAATCCGGGCCACACCGCCTCCGGTCTCTGTAACAATACACAATGAACCCTGACAGAGGTGAAGGATTTCCGTTTGTTTAATTCTTTCATTCACAAGTTCGTTACATTCATCATTATTCCCCATAATAATAAGAAGTCAATCAATAGCTGGCACCCGTGCCAGGAAGGTGCAGCGTTTTCCTCTCCCCTCCATAGGCCAGGCTGGTAACTCTATTGTTCCAGTTTCTTTTTCCTTTTCTGCTTCATTGCCCAGTTGGGCTCAGCGGCCTCACCCTGCGCCGATACTAGGCGGCTCGTAACGAGTATTTTAAGAAATGCCTTTGTTCCAGCGTGTTATCTGCGCTGTCCTATCATTCTGTTCAAACAAACTTATCGAGCCTGGTCATTCCCTTCGGCTGGGCTGTGGATGCGGTGCCCGGCCCTGGCACCAAGAGCGGCCTATCGCTGCCAAGATACACACCGCACAGAGCTGCAGTCATTTGTCGAAATCTGTGTGGGATCAGTCAGCTAAACTCAGTGGACATATATACAATATTCTTTTCATTGTAATGCATGGAAAATAGCAGTTTGGGGTACACAACCTCATACAAGAGAATTATCTCCTATATATTATTATATATCTCCAATATATTTTTAAAGCAGGATTATACTTCCAAAACTAAAATTTCAGTAACTACTCTTAGTTACATAAAAGAACATATGAAAGCATTCCCAAGTATTCCCTGTGTGTACACTTGTTTATTTTCACTGCAGAGAGCAGTAGAACCTTGTTTATCTCCGGCCATCGGCAAATGAAATAATCTCATTATGCCTGTGTCTTGACTCTGCTCCCTCCTTTTCTGCTGAAATGATTTATCTGTTGCCTGGGCAATGTGTCTATTCACCAGAGGAAGCAGTGTAGAGAGAAGACACAGGCACAAGGAGAATCTTGACTTTGCCGATGACTAGAGATCAGAAAGTTTCTTCACACAGGGAGTGCATGGGAATGCTTTCAAATTTTCTTTTATGTACCTAAGAGTAATTACTAAAATCTTATTTTTCAAAGTGTAATCCCACTTTAAACCAGTAAAGGGGATCCTTTCCAACTACTACCGTCCACTCGACCCTAGACAGCAATACGTTTATTTACTTACTAAAAAGAAACCTAAACTGAAAATAAACGTAAGCGCTAAATATCGGTATTTGTTGAAGTAATAGTGGATTGAACTTTTCCTGGAGTCTCAAAGTCATATTTTTAATTTGAGGGTTTAAATTATGTCTAAGGTATTAACAAGAGCCATGTCAGTGTGACATCAAATCTTGGTTCAGCTCCCACTCAGAGAAATAATGACCTTTGAACTTTTCATGACTGCCCTGTTATCAGGAGTGTTAATTCAGCCGGATACAAATATTTGGGCTTCTAATTGCTTTTCAGAAGAACTGCAGCTACAATTGGGTTTCCCGGTTTATAACCAGTGCAATGGAAAAAAAAAACAAGGAACACAGATACGTTTAGTAGGATTGGTACTAAATTGTACGGTACCCAGGTTTATCTTATCATGTCACATGTTAATTCAGGTACACTTTAATGGACACATCCGAGCATAAGGAAAATAAAAAAAAATCCACTTACCTGGGGCTTCCTCCAGCCCCTGCTAGCCATTCTGTGCCCTCGCCACAGCTCCGCTCACCGATGGTGGCCTAAGGTCCCCTCCAGAGCAAGATGCCCACTATGCATGCGCGAGCGACTCTCAAAGTCGCACTGACATCATTCGGACTGTACTGCACAGGCGCAGTACAGTCCAGATGATGTCAGCTTGACCAGTGAGCCGCATGCTGGAGCGCAGAAGAAGCCAACCCGTAAGGGGACTGGGAGCCACCGGAGCTGCGGCGAGGGCACAAGACGGCTACCAGGGGCTGGAGGAAGCCCGAGGTAAGTGGATTTTTTATTTTTAGGTTGCTCGGACCTTCCCTTTAAAGAGACACTGAAGCGAGACTAAATCTCGCTTCAGCTCTCATATATAGCAGGGGCACGTGTGCCCCTGCTAAAACGCCGCTATCCCGCGGCTAAACGGGGGTCCCTTCACCCCCAACCCACCCCCCGCAAAAGATGGTCGGCAAGTTGGTCGTAGAAATATTCTTCCTGGAGGCAGGGCTAACGGCTGCAGCCCTGCCTCCAGTCGCGTCTATCAGACGCGCATCGCCGCCTCTCCCCCGCCCCTCTCAGTGAAGGAAGACTGAGAGGGGCGGGGGAGAGGCAGAGATACACGCTGACAGACACGCGTGGGGCAGGGCTGCGGCGGTTAGCCCTGCCCCAACCAGGAAGCGCTCCCCCGAATTACGGAGGGGGTTTGGGGGGACGCCGCGGGATAGCGGCGTTTTAGCAGGGGCACACGTGCCCCTGCTATATATGAGGTCTGAAGCGAGATCTATTCTCGCTTCAGACTCTCTTTAAGTACTATAATGCAACACAGAACTGTGCAGCAAATACATTGAGAAAATCAGAGAAGATTATCCTGCCCAAGAGAATCTACATCTTATGTCGGCCACATGGGAGTCAGTACAAAATGTTACCTTAATTGATTAATTAAAAATGACAGTTATTTTCCAGAAGACCCTCATAGATAGAGAGATGGATTATAAATTATTAATAATAAGAACAATATTATTAATAATAATAATAATAATAATAATAATAATAATAATAATAAAAAAGAAAGAAAGATGATAGATAGATAGATAGATAGATAGATAGATAGGTACAGTAGCTGATAGACAGACAGACAGACAGATAGATAGATAGATAGATAGATAGATAGATAGATAGATAGATAGATAGATAGATAGATAGACAGACAGACAGACAGACAGACAGACAGACAGACAGACAGACAGACAGATAGATAGATAGATAGATAGATAGATAGATAGATAGACAGACAGACAGACAGACAGACAGACAGATAGATAGGTAGATAGATAGGATTAGATAGACAGAAAGATAGACAGACAGACAGACAGATAGATACTGTAGATAGATAGAAAGATAGGATGGATTAGATAGACAAAAAGATAGATAGACAGACAGATAGATAGATACTGTAGATAGATAGAAAGATAGGATGGATTAGATAGATAGATAGATAGACAGATAGATAGATAGGATTAGATAGACAGAAAGATAGATAGACAGACATATAGATGAGTGGAATAGATAGATAGATAGATAGATAGATAGATAGATAGATAGATAGATAGATAGAAAAATAGGATGGATTAGATAGACAGAAAGATAGATAGACAGACAGACAGACAGATAGATGAGTGGATTAGATAGATAGATAGATAGATAGATAGATAGATAGATAGATAGATAGATAGGTAGATAGATAAGAATGGATGGATGGGTGGGTAGATTAGATAGATGGATGGATAGATAAAAGGATGGGTAGATATATAGGGAGCTGGGAAAAAAGGGCGCATGCCGCTAGTGGACAAAAAGGGCGCCGCCATTCACTCCCATAATAAATAGCGTTTAATGGGCGCCGGGTAGGAAAAAAGGGCGCCGGAGCTAAATAAAGTTTATAAACGGCGCCAGGAGCTAAATAAAGTTTACAAACGGCGCCCGGAGCTGTTTAATGATTTATAACTGAACTTGTGGTGATTTACGTTTATAAAATGCACCCGTGCCGAATAACGTTTATGAAAATACTAAACATATTTATCTTATTTAAATAATTAAAACATTATTTAAAGTTTTATCCCTTACTGTTTGTAAAACATTATTATTCACAAAATAAAGCGATCAGTACGTAACGTAAATTGCAAAATATTTTTTTAATCCACAATTAGTAAAACATAATTATCCACATAATAAAGGGGGGTCTTAGGTTTAGGCACCAACAGGGGGGTCTTAGGTTTAGGCACCAACAGGGGGGTCTTAGGTTTAGGCATTAACAGGGGGGTCTTAGGTTTAGGCATTAACAGGGGGGTCTTAGGTTTAGGCACCAACAGGGGGGTCTTAGGTTTAGGCACCAACAGGGGGGTCTTAGGTTTAGGCACCAACAGGGGGGTCTTAGGTTTAGGCACCAAGAGGGGGGTCTAGGGGTTAGGGGTAGGTACAGGGAGGGTTACTTAGGCACCAACAGGGGGGTCTTAGGTTTAGGCACCAACAGGGGGGTCTTAGGTTTAGGCACCAACAGGGGGGTCTTAGGTTTAGGCACCAACAGGGGGGTCTTAGGTTTAGGCACCAACAGGGGGGTCTTAGGTTTAGGCACCAACAGGGGGGTCTTAGGTTTAGGCACCAACAGGGGGGTCTTAGGTTTAGGCACCAACAGGGGGGTCTTAGGTTTAGGCACCAACAGGGGGGGTCTTAGGTTTAGGCACCAACAGGGGGGTCTAGGGGTTAGGGGTAGGTACAGGGAGGGTTACTTAGGCACCAACAGGGGGGGTCTTAGGTTTAGGCACCAACAGGGGGGTCTTAGGTTTAGGCACTAACAGGGGAGTCTAGGGGTTAGGGATAGGTACAGGTAGGGTTCTGTGTAAGAGTAGGCTTAGGTATAGTTTTAGTAAAATTTTAGTAATAATTACTAATGTATTACAACACTTATTACGAACGTAGTTATATTTATATCATCTTTATAAACAATATTTTCAGATTTTATTATAAGAACAAACCATAAATGACGGTTATTCACAATAATATACAATTATAACAATTAAACATATATTATTGGTTTTTTTATAAACGTAATTATAAGTTTAACTTTTGAAACAGGGAAGATTAACGTTTTCACAATTTCCGATTTCATAGACATTATTTAATGATTTATAATTTTGTTAAACATTATTTGTAAACGAAATATAGCACACTATATTTATAAACCCTATTAATGATTAATTATTATTTAGAGTTTACACCCCGCGCCCTTTTTGTCCAGGCGCCCTTTTTGTACGTACGCGATATATAGAGGGATGGATGGATAGATAGATAGATAGATAGATAGATAGATAGATAGATAGATAAGAATGGATGGATGGATGGATGGGTGGGTAGATTAGATAGATGGATGGATAGATAAAAGGATGGATAGATAGATAGAGGGATGGATGGATAGATAGATAGATACTCCAGTCTCCTGAATTCATAAAATCACCTTAGGCTGCAAGGTGATTGATTTTCAGATATGGGATTGTCAGAGGTCTCCCCTTGTAACTCCAGTATGACAGGGAACCCCCAGTGACCCGCCAGGCCGAGGATCTCAGCCCTCCCCCGCTCGCTGCAGCCCTCTCCACCGTCTGACAGGCACACTTTAAGAAACGGATCCTGTCAGGCGCAGAGGTGGAAGAGCAGATCAATGGCGTGACTGAAAATCAATGGCTTCAAGGACTGCACAGGATAATTGTCCTGACACTTGGGCGGTGCACAAGCTCAGCATCGCCCGGGACTACTCTTAAGGTTAAAAAGAAAAAGGAAGAACAAAAAAAAATCTTATTTTTATTCTTTTATTTTTCTGTGACTAAAATGAACTGTAGTAGGAGACAACTGGAGTACGGTGCCGTAATGATTGCAGTGATCAGGGGCTGCGCAGGATTGTCAGGTAACAAGAGGAAAATCAATCGCTGCTGTGAGGTCTCAGTCTTCAGCAGATATGATGAAATAAAGTACTGGGAGGTCTGTCAGCTGCTCCCTCATTGCATGTTAATGGACAGGTTAAAGGGTCACTCCACCTAAAACTACTGACACTTTAGCTGAGGAAGGAGGTTGAGGGGCTGAACTGACTGACTGCCTTCTTCTGCCTCTCAGTGACTCCTATGGAAATAGAATCCCCAAACATTTCTGCTCTGAGTTTTCTTAAAGGGTACCTATAACTTTAAAGGACCACTATCGTGAAAATCGTAGAATTTAAAATACATGTAAACACATACCAATAAGAAGTACATTTCTTCCAGAGTAAAATGAGCCATAAATTACTTTTCTCCTATGTTGCTGTCACATACAGTAGGTAGTAGAAATCCAACAGAACCGGCAGGTTTTGAACTAGCCTATCTCCTCATAGGGGATTCTCAGGGTTGTGTTTATTTTCAAAAGCACTTAGTGAATGGCAGTTGATCTTTCCAACTGCCAAAAATGTGTGCAGAGAGCAGGGAAACTGGCAGCATCATTGTATAAATCCTTTTCAGGGAATGTCTTTATAAAGAATAAGAGCCTAGCTAAGAATGAGATGGACTAGTCCAAAACCTGTCGGTTCTGACAGATTTCTACTACCTATTGTAAGTGACAGCAACATAGGAGAAAAGTAATTCATGGCTCATTTTACTCTGGAAGAAAAATACTTATTTGTATATGTTTATACGCATTTTAAATTTAACAGTTGTTCTTTAAAAATAAAAAAGCTATATTCAGCAGAGTTCCCGTTATCCGGAACTCAGACAGCCAGAAGTCTCAACTATAACCGGCATGCATGTGGGATAAGGAGGACTGTGCTTTGGGGAGTTTGCAGGGTATTGTAGGGTAGAAATTACTTACCGAGCCTCCAAGTGCCGCCTTCTGCCCATCCTGCAGCTTCCTTTGGCTTTCCGGTGTAATGTCTGATTGCGCTGCCCGGAAGCTCCCTTCCACACTGAGTAGCGCGCATGCCCAGTGTGAAGTCAATGATGCTGCTAGAGATAAAATACGAAATCTCTCCGCTCCCACACCTCTTACACTCCCCAAATTTTGAGGGTAGGGAGGGGACCCACCAAATGACCTTTATGCCAAATTGCAGCCCCCAAGCCCCGCTGGTTCAGGAGATAGATTACAGAAACCTATCTCGGGAACCAGTGGGTCTCGGGGGCTGCAATTTGGTATAGAGGTCGTTCGGGGGGTCCCCTCCCTACCCTGAAATTTTGGGGAGTGTAAGAGGTGTGGGAGTGGAGATATTTAGTATTTTACCTCCAGCAGTAGTGTTGGGCGAACACCTAGATGTTCGGGTTCGCGAACGTTCGCCGAACATCGCCGCGATGTTCGGGTGTTCGCGCCGAACTCCGAACATAATGGAAGTCAACTTTCGTGCTTTGTAAAGCGTCCTTACATGCTACATACCCCAAATTTGCAGGGTATGTGCACCTTGGGAGTGGGTACAAGAGGAAAAAAAATATTTAAAAAAGAGCTTATAGTTTTTGAGAAAATTGATTGTAAAGTTTCAATGTAAAGTTTCAGTACACAGAGTGGCAGTAAACACAATGCTATATAGTGTGGCTGAGCGAGCGGTGTACTACTATTCCCAGCAGAGACAAAGTGGCAGTAAACACAATGCTATATAGTGTGGCTGAGCGAGCGGTGTAGTACTGTTCCCAGCAGACACAGAGTGGCAGTAAACACAATGCTATATAGTGTGGCTGAGCGAGGTACACAGAGTGGCAGTAAACAGAATGCTATATAGTGTGGCTGAGCGAGCGGTGTACTACTATTCCCAGCAGACACAGAGTGGCAGTAAACAGAATGCTATATAGTGTGGCTGAGCGAGGTACACAGAGTGGCAGTAAACAGAATGCTATATAGTGTGGCTGAGCGAGCGGTGTACTACTATTCCCAGCAGACACAGAACAGTAAACAGAATGCTATATAGTGTGGCTGAGCGAGCGGTGTACTACTATTCCCAGCAGACACAGAGTGGCAGTAAACAGAATGCTATATAGTGTGGCTGAGCGAGGTACACAGAGTGGCAGTAAACACAATGCTATATAGTGTGGCTGAGCGAGCGGTGTACTACTATTCCCAGCAGACACAGAGTGGCAGTAAACAGAATGCTCTATAGTGTGGCTGAGCGAGGTACACAGAGTGGCAGTAAACACAATGCTATATAGTGTGGCTGAGCGAGCGGTGTACTACTATTCCCAGCAGCGACACAATGACCCACAGACAAATGGCGGAGATATGACGTGGTTCGGGTATTTATTTACCCGAACCACGTGACAGTTCGGCCAATCAGAGCGCGTTCGGGTCCGAACCACGTGACCCGTTCGGCCAATCACAACGCTAGCCGAACGTTCAAGGAACGTTCGGCCATGAGCTCTTAGTTCGGCCATGTGGCCGAAGGTGTTCGGCCGAACTCGAACATCACCCGAACAGGGTGATGTTCTGCAGAACCCGAACAGTGGCGAACACTGTTCGCCCAACACTATCCAGCAGCATCATTCTATAGGAAATGTGGCCGCACAGTCTCCTACTGCGCATGCGGGGCAGCGCAAATCCACAGGCAGCGTAATCAGACACAACACCGGCATCCATGCACAACTCCCAGGGTGTCACGTGACCCAATGCGGGTCAGGTGACACACCGGAAACCATGCACAGAGGATGCCAGAAAGCCACTAGGAACAACAAGAAGGGTAGAAGACAGTGCCTGGAGGCTCAGTAAGTATTTTCTGCTGCACAGGGAGTATGGGCACGCTTGTGCAAAAAGGAGAACAACGTTTAAAAGGAAATACATCTCAAATCCTCTGCCTCTGACTTCAAATGTCCATTATTGAGGACTGTATACAGTGGAGGCTACAGCTTCAAATTTTGTGGTGGGGGGGGGGGCACAATGGGCTGGTGAGGCCCATTTGGGTGATCAAAATCAATGTTTGAATGGTGAGCTTTAGATAGTTTTAGCCTAACTCATGTGATAAAATTAAGGCTAACTAGTTCAGCAACGATAGAAAACAAGACCTAAGCATCACAAACACGGAGGCTTTTGAGCAGCAGATTGTCCAAATGATGGTGCGCTTATGGAAGAAAAGTTGCCTACAGATGTACTTGGCTAGTTGGCTGGCTAGTTGGCTGGCATGCTTTAATCCTCACTTGCTATCCAGCTGCTCCTGTGTGGACGGATCCCAAACAAATCATTCCAGCCTCCCTTCGTATGACAACTCTACAAGCAAGGGGAGGTGGAAGAGGCAGGAGGGAGAGAAACACTGTGTGTAGCTCCTTGTCTTAGTAGCTAAGCCTTGCTGCAGACTAGAGTTTATATTTTGCAGACAGGAAGTCTTGAATCAGGATTATACCATTTATTGGCTAATTTAAAGGAAATCTTTATTAAAAAAAAACTCTGGGGGGTACTTACCTCAGGAGGGGGAAGACTCTGGATCCTAATGAGGCTTCCTTCATCCTCCTCCCTCCCGGCGATCTAATGCTGGAAGTTCCTGAACATCAGAGAGGTAAATCTTTACCTACTGCGATCCAGGGAAGGCGCAGTAGCGGCTCTCCGCTTGGGCTCCAGGGGACATAGCCAAGCCTGTAGAGCAGATCTGATCGGGCTCGGCTATTTCCGCCACAGCCCATCAGAAAGCAGCCACTGCGCCGGAGCCCTTAAGCAGTGCTTGTCGGGGTAGTTTTCAGGGGAGCCAGCGCTGGATCTCTGAGGCTACAGAAGACAGTGGAAGCCTCATTAGGATTTTCAGGCTTCCCCCTCCCGAGGTAAGTACCCCATAGGGGCTGGGGTTTTTTTGTTACAGGCTTATAACAGTAAGCTTTCAGCTAGTAAGCCTTCTTCAGACTCTATTCCTGTTAGAACATACAATCATAAAGAAGTAGAGAGATTTTTGTGCAAATATAACTGTCATCCAGATACATTAAAGCCAATGTGTACCGATTAAAAAAAGAAAAAGTCAGATACTCACCTAAGGAGAGGGAAGGCTCGGTCCTAATGAGATCTTTTTTTTTTTTTTTACTCGGTAACCATTCACTTTAATTACAAGGGATCTTACAAGGATTGTAAGGTATTTATGGCAATTGGCAAATAGATAAGAACCTTGGTTTACTTAAAGCAGACCCAAAGCAAACATTTTTTTAATTCAAAATATTTAGTTGCACCACTCTGACACATACAAAGATAAATAAACACTCCTTCAAGCCTTTCAGTGGATGCTTTTCACCCTTCTCTTTTCATTACTAGGGTTATACAGGTGGCAGCCATTAGCAATTCCTCCTTTGCTGGACACCACCTACTTCACCAGTTTTCCGGATTCTGTCCCGGCAATATGAAAGAAAGGGAGGGGTTCCTCCAATAAATGTAAAATCTATATATATAATTGAGTAAGTGCCTCAACCTTCAGGCAAGAAGAAGAAGTAGTGCCCTGCCCCCAGGGCGTGCCTCAACCTTCAAGCCAGAAGAAGTACTTTGCATGAGAAAATTTATGCGTGCTCAAACACCAAGTTTAAGGCCTCTTTTCCACGGACTGTTGAGCTGTGTGCTCAGCAAGCAGTTACCAAGCAGCAGTGAGCAGATACCAGGCAGCAACAAGCAGTTACCAGGCAGCAGTGAGCAGTTGTGAGAGTCTGAGAGGCATTTCACTGCCTATCAACAGTCCATGGAAAAGAGGCCTTACCCTAGCAAGTCTGGCTTTGCAAATCTAGCCTAATTGGCTATTCATGAGGCAATGCTCATGCAAATGCATGCACAAACCAATACCGCAAAGCGGTCACCCTGCTACATGCTACATTAGCACTATCCAGGAGCGCCACGGGGAGGATTCCCAATGCCCCCTTTTTATACAATCGGGGGGACCGCAGGGTCCCAGGCTCTCTCTCACTGCCTGGGAACCACAGCGGCACCCCGGAGGGGGAGGTGTGGCCAGCGCCGGGCGTCCAAGTGTGGCCAGCGCCGGGGAGAGCCGTCCGCACCCACCTCCCAATCAGGGCCGGCCCTAGACTTTTTGCCGCCTGAGGCAAATTTTGAAAAAATTATTTTTTCTTTTTTTTCGGTTTTACCCTGGCCTGTGCCCAAATTTCCCGGCGCCCATTATTAAGCCGAGTGGGTTATTAAAACTGGAGAAATCAAATGTACAATTTTTAATACGGAAGGCATCGTGAACATTTTTTTTTACATTTTTATTCCAAATAAACTGATTAGAGGGAAAAACTTTGTAGAAGTGGATTGAACAATAACCTTGGGGGCGTTATAGCTACAAAGAGAAATGTTTCTCTTTTCTTTCTGTGGTACTCTTTTGTTTCATCAATACAATCAGATGTTTTTCCTTGCGTCACATGGTGAGTAACACAGTCAGGAATGCAAATATCAGGTCGCGGTAGGAGCCGTGACTGTTAGCGCAGCAATGTGGTATCGGCATAACATAAAGATCACTTTGGATTGTGGAGAAGACACACAGTGCCATTCTCGCCACATTCCTCTCATCTCTGAACTCCAACCGGCATTGTTGCGTGAAGGACAGTCCTTTCTTGCTCTAACTCCGCACACTCCATCAGGTTAAAAAATACACCCACTTCTCCCATTAAAAGAGCCTCACCGCATTAACCGCATAAAATGACACTTGTTGGAATTTGCAGAGCAAAAGTTACAAAAACATCCAGCGTTCTTGAAGAGTCAAGGCTTTCTCCTCTCTATTATAAATCATCAACATCCATTGTTTGAGACAGAGAGGTGAGAAGCTGGGTGATACGTACAAAAGACCACTCCAGTGCCATCAACTCACTAAGTAGGATGAAGAACAGAAAGTCCAAAACAGCCTGTATGTATGTTGGGTTGATGTGGCCAGTGGCGTAGCAATAGAGGTTGCAGAGGTAGCGACCGCTTGGGCAAGAGGGGCCCTCCCTCAACCAAAGTATTAGCTCTTTGTTGGTCCTGTGCTGGCAATAAACACTTCTACAGATGCTTTGAATAGTAATAATCATTAACAAACTGTTCCCCATGACCTTTTTGCACCTCTGACACTGTAGTTGTCCTTTGTAGGATACTGTGCACTGCATCAATTATTACATATAGAGTGCTTGGGGGGTCCCAATGTAAAACTTGCACTGGGGCCCATAGCTCCTTAGCTACGCCACTGAATGTGGCTATAAGACGAGACACATTTATATTGCTCTTTTCTCCAGGCGGGCTCAAAGCGCTTGAGCTGCAGCCACTAGGGCGCACTCTTTAGGCAGTAGCAGTTTTAGGGAGTTTTGCCCAAGGTCTCCTTACTGAATAGGTGCTGACTTATTGGACAGGAAAACCTGAGATTTGAGCCCTGGTCTACTATCCAGCCAGGACAAACATCCGCCAATCCCATCGGACTATGCCACAGTTCCAATGCAGGTCTCATCCACTAGAGACTTCTAGAGACGAATCCACTGTGAGGACAGTAAATGTTTAAGAATGGTTGGTGTGCCCATACATGATACATTCTCGACTGTTATGTACAATCGGTAAAATGATTTCCCACTGGAAATCAAGGTTTTGCTGCCACCACTCTCCAAATTGATGAGGTGGAGAAACTAATTGCAACCTAACTAGCCAAATATATAAATAATGTAATATATTAGCTATAGGCTTGCTATACATCAGGGGCTCTGGATGTATGCCTGTCTTCAGGGGCAAAAAGAGATAATTTGCATACTTGGGAATGGAGCATCATGGGAAACCACAGTTGCTCACTTAAATATGAATTATCACAAATACCTTTTGTCTTAAAGGGGCACTACAGCGAAAAACCGTAAAATGTAAAATATATGCAAACATATACAAATAAAAAGTACATTTTCTCCAGAGTAAAATTAGCCATAAATTACTTTTCTCCTATGTTGCTGCCACTTACAGTAGGTAGTAGAAATCTGACAGAAGTGACAGGTTTTGGACTAGTCCATCTCTTTATAGGGGATTCTCGGGGATATATTTATTTTCAAAAGCACTTAGTGAATGGCAGTTGCTCTGTCCAACTGCCAAAAAACTGTGTAGGGAGCAGGAAAGCTGGCCAACATCATCGTTTAAATCCTTTTTAGGGAATATCCTTCTAAAATAGTGTACTGGTTAAGGGCTCTGCCTTTGACATGGGAGACCAGGGTTCAAATCCTGGCTAGGTCAAGTATCTATTCAGTAAGGAGTTCAAGGCAAGACTCCCTAACACTGCAGGGTGGCCTCTTGAGCACGTCCCAGTGGCTGCAGCTCTTGAGCGCTTTAAGTCCGACAGGAGAAAAGCGCTATACAAATGTTCAGATTATTATTATTATTAGAAAGAATAAAAGCCTTGCTGAGAATTCCTTATGAAGAGATGGACTAGTCCAAAACCTGTCACTTCTCTCAGATTTCTACTGACTACTGTAAGTGACAGCAACATAGGAGAAAAGTAATGTATGGCTCATTTTACTCTGGAGAAAATGCACATATTTTAAATTTTACAGTTTTTCGCTGTAGTGCCCCTTTAAGAAGGCAAGTTACACTCAGTGCTGCTTTTTAGTAGGATGGCTTTTGCCTCTTTTAGCCCCTTATACTTCCCTAGTGGTTCTGGGTCACTATGAGCAGTCTGCAGGCCCCGTCCGCCCATGATGTCAGGTGAGGTGAGGCAACTTCCTCAGGCGACAGAAGTCTGGGGGCAGCACCAGGCAGAAACAGGAAGTGAAGAGAGTGCCTGGCCAACCTATACTGGGGGCAACTGTACCTAGCTGCCAATACTGAGGGTGTTTTTTGGGAGGCTCACTGCAGTTATAACATGCAGTGCATATTGTCTGGTGCTGTGTGATCATTCCAATTCAGGGGGGGGGGGGGGGGGGAGCCTCCTCACAAGTTTGCCTCAGGCAGCAAAAAGTAGAGAACCGGCCCAGGCTGTCTGGGTATTCTGTTGAACTCATCATTGCAACTCAGCAATAAGATGCCAGCAGCCTGGTCTCTGTGTCCTAGTGCGAACGGTTGGGCCAAGCAGTGGCATAGCAATAGATGATGCAGAGGTTGCAATCGCACCGGGACCCCTGGACCAGAGTAGCCCTCCTTCATCCATTGTATTAGTTTTTCATTGGAGCTATGCTGGTAATGAATACCTCTATAGTTTATTTACTCTAAATTCACCTCTCTGACACTGCAGCTGTCTTTGGTAGGTTTTGGGGCTCAATATTAATAGAGTGCTTGGGGCCCCATGTAAAAATCGCATTGGGACCCCAAGCACCTTAGTTATACCAATGCGGTCAACAGAGCTACGGTAGGTGTGAGGAAAGAAGAGCAAGCCATAAGTTCACAGTAGAGTAGGCAATAGTGTGAGGGCTGATTTTGATTACTTCTCTCAGACATTCCAGCAGCCAAAATTCTATCAGTTTCTGTTTCTCACAATGTTGAAATATCCTTGCAGTAGTTTGTGTCTCCTCCTTTTCCACAATGCGGAGACTTCACTGCAGACATATGTGTCTCCTCTAAAGGCTCATACACACAGCTCTAAAGGCTCATACACACGAAGCACAACTGTCGCCACAAACACGTGGCACGCGCATGTTGCGGCGACAGGTCCCCGCGTCACGAACCGTCACCAGTCAGAGCTGTCGCCAGGCGATTGACGTGGCCAATCGCTGGCAACAGCTGTCGCCGCAACTTCGCCGCATCTGTCCTCTCGCTTCCTAAAACTTAATATGAGTAAAACGGAACTAATAATTTTTCCACCGTCTCTGGCCACCTCTCTGCCTGAAGTAACTATAAATGTTAATAACACTCCCATCACTTCAGTTCCTAAAGCACGGTGCTTGGGGGTAACATTCGACTCTTCTCTCTCTTTTATTCCTCATCTTAACTCCACAACCAGCTCCTGCCATCTCCAACTCAAAAATATATCTCGTATCCGTCCCTTTCTCACTCAAGACACAACCAAAATGTTAGTACATGCTCTTATAATTTCTCGTCTGGACTACTGCAATGTACTACTTTGTGGACTACCTTCTAACAAACTGGCCCCGCTCCAGTCGGTACTGAACTCAGCTGCTCGTCTCATTCATTTTTCTTCTCGATCTTCCTCAGCCGACCCTCTCTGTTAAGCTCTTCACTGGCTGCCAATTAACCAGAGGATCCAGTTCAAACTCCTAACCCTAATCTACAAAGCTCTCCACAATCTCTCTCCCCGGTACATATCATCACTCATTTCCAGATACAAACCCAATCGCAATCTCAGATCTGCACACGATCTTCTGTTGTCCTCCTCTAGAATCACCTCCTCACATTCCCGCTTACAAGATTTTGCACGCGCTTCACCCCTTCTCTGGAATCCCCTCCCACAACACATCCGTCACTCGCCAACCTTTGTTACTTTTAAACGCTCTCTAAAAACTCATTTGTTCCGACAAGCATATGCGCTACCCTAGGCCACTTCCCTTTGTCCTAAGACCAAATTGCACTCCTACTAGGTATCCTAAAACACACTGCCCCTATATATTTTATCGTATACTACCCCTCCTCTTGTTTCCCCCCATTCCCTTTAGATTGTAAGCTCGCAAGGGCAGGGCTCTCTCTCCCCCTTTTGTGTCTTGGAAATCATTATACATTTTATTCATCATGTTACTTTTATCAATGTCATTACCACTTCTGTATTTTGTACTCTGTATCCTGTATCATTTTTTGTATTTTGTCACTAATTATGTATCTTGTATATTAGTGTACACCATTGTCTGTATTATGTACCCCATGTTTGTTTCTTACTTTGTACAGCGCCACGGAATATGTTGGCGCTTTATAAATCAATAATAATAATAATTATAATAATCTGTCGCTAGTCCGCCACGCGTACTGCGTGTGTATGCGGACTAGCGACAGCAACCCATACACCATGCACGGAGCTTCCGGCGGGGGGGGGGGGGGGGGTTAGGAACCTTCGGCGACAGCTTCCGCCGCATCTCTGTCCCTCTGTGCGCCGTGTGTACGGCTGCTGCACAGAGGGACCTGGTGACGAACTGTCGCTGCTTTTTTTTTTTCTTGTCTCTTGTGAGACATCTGTGCCACGTGTGTATAAGGCTTAATACACAATGGCAAGATTACCTTGCAGTGTTTTGTAGCCATTTACCTTTCATAGTGGTGAGGTTTCACTATAGTAGAGTGTGTCTCATCTCCTACCCCAATTGTGAGATTCCTCTGCAGTAGTTTGAGTTTTTACCCCCACCCCCAATTGTATGTTTTCCCTGCAGTAGTATATCTCTCTGCTCTCACACAATGATGATGTCTCCCTTTCAATGAGGTTGTCTCCTTACCTCCCACAATGCTGAGATTTCTTGGTCATAGTTTCCAGGTACCATTTCTTGTAGATTCTCTAACCCAGCCTCAGAGGGCAGCATCCTGCACAAAAAGTAATAAATGGTTTATATGGTCAGTCAACCTTGAAATGAGCATATCCAAGTTGAAGTGGGGTCTGTCCAATAAGAATAAAGTGTGTCAGTAGGTCTGTGATTCAGGGCACCATATAAGTCCCTCAAACATCGTAATTAGGCAGGTCATACTGAGAAGAAAGAAATAAGGCAGCAGCATGACCCCCCCCCCCCCCCCCCCAATGAAAACTAGGCAGCATGTGCCCAAAGTAAAAATTAGACAGTCATGTCTTTCAAATAATGCAATTAGGCAGCACGTCCCCCACACAACATATTTAGGCAACACGTCAGTGACAGGTAAAGCCCAAGTGACAGATTAGACTAGACAGATTAGATTAGTAATGGATCAGACCACCGTAACCTTACCTCATGACAGATCACCGTAACAGATTAAACCCCAGTGACACAGGTCATATAGACAGATCCCCCTAATCGGCCCCGATAACAAATAAGAGACACGTGACAAACCCCAATAAAAGATAACAAGCTTAAGTAATAGATAACCCTGTAGAATCGGATGAAAACCGGTCCCACAACAAGTACGCCCAATCAATGATTTGACCGACTTTGGGCTTGAATTCGGTCAGATGTATTGATTGAGCATGCTGGAAACATACTGTACTACAGCAATGCACTAACACACTTCCCTGATTTAGTATCCAAAGCAATCTTACGGTGCCCATATATCTAGCGATGCTGCAGCCCAAACAACCATTTGATTCGATAATTTTATTAAATTGGATGAAAACCGGTGTTTTTGCAACAAGCACGCTCGATCAATGATTTAGCCGATTTTGGGCCTGAAATCGGTCAAATGTATCGATTGAGCATTCTGGAAAATCTCGGTCTGATGTGGTTGATCAGTGCGTTTTTATATTGTAACGTACATGACTTACCCCCGGCTTCAGTCCTTCCTCAGTGTGAAATGTTGTCCCCCCAGTGCCTTTGTGACTCCCGACCTCCTTCACTGTCACCCCCATGTGGCACCAGGTGTGTGAGTGATGTCACACATGCCCCACGTGGTACATGCACCACCACGTGATGGTGCACGGTGGGACGGCAGACACGGGGTGATGGTGGATGAGGCCAGGAGTTGTGTTAGTGGACGGGTGAGATCTTACATTGTGCGGGCTCCGGGGCTGGGGGACATATGTGAGGTGGCCAGGTAGGCGGCGGGGTGGCATCGATATGCTGGAATCTTTTGGGATTCGGCCTGTGGTGTATGGGCAGACAGCATATCTCTCTCTAATCAGATTCAATCAGAGAGAGATCTTTCTCCTGGTCGATCTGCCCATACATGTGTATGGGCACCTTTACAGATCATTTCAGGGAGCAGTGTCAGTACAGCTCTCTACAGACATGTTTGTTTTCTTGATGGAGACAGGGCCGGATTTAGGCCAAGGCCGCCTAGGTCATGGCCTAGGGCACCACAGGAACAAGGGCACCAAAGCAGCAGGCTAAACTGGTGCAGCATTTGCAAGCTTGTAAAATCAGCATTTGCAATGCAGTGAAATCGGGCAAGCGTCTGACCACGATACTTCACGAGTCATCTGGCTACCTATACTGGAGGGAAAGGGGGAGGGGTCATCTGGCTACCTATACTGGAGGTGGGATCATCACCTTAACTATACTAGAGGTAAGGGGTCATCTGGCTACCTATTCTGGAGGGGGGGGGTCATCAGGTTAACTATACTAACAGTAAGGGGTCATCTGGCCACCTATACTGAAGGGAGGCGGCTAATGACAGTGGCCTGGGTGGTAAAGAGTACAAATCCGGCCCTGCCTCTGGGCACGTTTGCATTGTGGCTGTTGGCTATGGACTTAGGCAGGATTGGAGACGGAAAGGAAGAGGAAGCTTCTGCATTGGAAACGAGCGGAGAAATGAGACTGATGTCTGCTGCGGTGTGAAGGTGAGCTCTGAGCTGGCTACCTATACTGAAGGGGGGTGGGAAAAGGAAGTATTAAGGGAGTTTTTCTGGCTACCTATACTAGAGAGAAAGGGGGGAGGGGTCATCTGGCTACTTATATACTGGGGAGGGGGGTCAACAGGATACTCCTACTAGAGGGGAGGGGTCATCTGGCTACCTATACTGGAGGGAATGGGGGAGGGATCATCTCGCTACCTATACTGGAGGGGGGAGGCTGGTGACAGTGGCCTTGGGCAGTAAAAAGTACAAATCCGGCCCTGGGTGGAGGAGAATGTTCTGCTCTATGTAGAGGACGGAGAAGCACAAGCAGCACCAGGATTTGGTAACTTCCTTTGAAGTTCGTGTTAAGAACAACAGGCAGTGGGGACAGTGATACAACTGCGTATTGCTACAGGGGAGGCCAATGACATTGGGGAACACTTGTACAAATTATACATTTTCAGCTGAAACAATCAGAGACCATCATTTCTTCTAAGAAAAATCTAAAGTGTGTATGGAGTTTAAAGCAATTTAACCAATCTTGATCCTGAAGCAGAGCAGCTCTTCGTATATATCTGCTCAGTACATATCTGCTCTATGCAGGCCAGGTGTTCATTGTAGAATTTGATACCTGTAGGTTCAACATGATCTGGCAAACAGGAGGATATTTTATTTTTAGTGAATTGTGGATGCTTTTATACACTATTTGTGTCCTTCTGTTACCAATCAAGCAAGATTGGTCTAACAATGAGAAAACGGAGGAGATAAAAAAGTAAACAGGGAACACAGGGATTCCGATATAGTGTATTATTATAATGTACCAATCGCACACTTACACACAGAAATTGGATACTCACACATTCAAAAATTGGGGAAATACCACTTTTGATTGGCTAGGTGGTCCCTTCTCCAAAAAAAATGAAATATTTTGATAAAAATGTCAACCCCCCCCCCACCCCTTCCCCCCCCCCCCCCCCCCACACACACACACAGGGGTGAAAACAGAGAAACACTACTAGTAGGATGTAGAAGCTGGGAATTTGGCACCGGACCAGTCCAACTAAAATTGTTTATTTTTGAAAAATATAATTTTGTTTTAAATCTACCTTTTTTGTATTTACATTTGTGGCAGGAGTAGGGACATGGGGTGGGAGGGGGTGGGTGTTAAGGTTGGTAATCAGGAAGGGGGGTTTTAAGGGTAGACATCAGGAAGCAGGGTTTTAGGGTTGGGCATCAGGAAGGGGGGAGGTGTTATGGTTAAAGGGACTCCGAGCAGTGCAGAAACTATGGAAAGATGCACATCATTTTAAAGCTCTCTTTCTCCTCTTTCCAATGATATATAAACCGCCACCCTACGCCTTTTAGTTTTCGCTATTTTCGCGATTGAAATTGCAGCGGCCGCGATTTCGATCGCGAAAATAGAGAAAACTAAAAGGCGTAGGGCAACGATTTAGGTGTCGTCAGAAAGAGGAGAAAGAGAGCTTTAAAATGATATCCATCTTTCCATAGTTATAGTATTACACAGGGCGACTTTTTATCAAAGTCAGCAGCTGCATTCAGCAGAATGGAGCTTCTGACACTGGGGAAAGTGTCGTCCTGTGTAATACAATATAACTATGGCTTGATGGATATCATTTTAAAGCTCTCTTTCTCCTCTTTCTGACGACGCCTAAATCGTTGCCCTACACCTTTTAGTTTTCTCTATTTTCGCGATCGAAATCGCGGCCGCGGCAATTTCAATCGCGAAAATAACGAAAACTAAAAGACGTAGGGTGGTGCTTTATATATCATTGGAAAGAGGAGAAAGAGAGCTTTAAAATGATATGCATATTTCCATAGTTTCTGCACTGCTCGGAGTCCCTTTAAAGGGCAACTGAAGTGAGAGGAATATGGAGGCTGCCATATTTATTTCCTTTTAAGCAATACCAGTTGCCTGGCAGCCCTGCTGGCCTATTTGGCTGCTGAAGTGTCTGAGTATTCCCAGAAACAAGCATGCAGCTAGTCTTTTCAGATCTAAAAATAATTTCAGAAACACCTTATCTGCTGCATGCTTGTTCAGGGTCTATGCATAAAAGTTTTAGAGGCGGAGGATCAGCAGGATAGCTAGTCAAATGGCATTGCTTAAATGAAAATAAATATGGCAGCCGCCATATCCCTCTTGCTTAAGTTGTCCTTTAAGTGTCAGGAAGCAGGGTATTAGGGTTAGGCATCAGAGGGGGGAAGGGTTCTGCATGAGAGTAAGGTTAGGTTTAGCTGTAGTTAGATATTGGTAACATTTACCAATGTTTTACTATTGTTATTACCACTGTAAATATTTGTTCATTTTCACTTGGCGCCCAATTCTCAACGGTATTTATCGTTTAGACTTATATCGGTCTCAACCCACACCCATATTTCTTTGCACCTCCAGGAGGCAACCAAAAATATAAACAATTAAAAAACACTTGAAAAACACTTGAAATGAAGGAAGTTGTGAGCTTACCTTCACAGAAGATAACTGTTTAAATTTCAGTTTATTTAGACAGCAGAGTGGTCAACGCATTTCTCTTCCACGGGTCAGCGAATGTGCCTGTAATACAGCTGCAGAGATCTCTGAAAGACTCTGAGCTCTGCAGCTATATCACTGACCTGAGGAAGTGGTGAGTAGTGTTGGGCGAACACCTGGATGTTCGGGTTCGGGCCGAACAGGCCGAACATGGGCCAGATGTTCGGCATGTTCGGCCCGAACGCCGAACTCAATGGAAGTCAATGGGACCCCCGAACATGCCCATTTTGGGGGCCCTATGGGGTCGCAGGCATAAGGGGGGAGCATGCCCCGATCGCGGGGGGGTCGGAAATTCCCCCCACCGCCTCCGCTAGCGCTCCCCCCTCTGCCCGCTTCCCCATAAAAAAAGTTTGAGGCAAGTTAAATAGTACTTGGTGGCTGGCCTGGCACTGGCAGTGGAGTGAGGAGGAGGAGGAGTCCGAGTAGCAGAGTGACGCGTTGAGGCCGGGCAGCGGGCGGTTCAGCGGTAGTACCCTTGTGGTACTTCCGCCCTTTCTCTGACCTCACGTCCTCTACGTGATGACGCATACGAGGGTACGCGTGACGCGTACCCTCGTATGCAGAGGACGTGAGGTCAGAGAAAGGGCGGAAGTACCACAAGGGTACTACCGCTGAACCGCCCGCTGCCTGGCCTCAACGCGTCACTCTGCTACTCGGACTCCTCCTCCTCCTCACTCCACTGCCAGCGCCAGCCACCAAGTACTATTTAACTTGCCTTAAACTTTTGTATGGGGAAGCGGGCAGAGGGGGGAGCGCTAGCGGAGGGGGTGGGGGGAATTTCCGACCCCCCCCCCCCCCCGCGATCGGGGCATGCTCCCCCCTTATGCCTGCGACCCCATAGGGGGGCCGTATTGCGGCATGTTCGGGCGAACAGGGCCCTGTTCGGCCGAACAGGGGCCCTGTTCGGCCCTGTTCGGCGGCCATTCAGTAGTTCGGGACGAACCCGAACTTAAAAGGCCGAACACCATCAGGTGTTCGGCCGAACTCGAACATCACCCGAACAGGGTGATGTTCTGCAGAACCCGAACAGTGGCGAACACTGTTCGCCCAACACTAGTGGTGAGTACACCGCGAAATGCGTTGTCTACTGTGCTGTCTAAATTAAGTGAGGTAAGCTTTAAACTTCCTTCATTTTAAACGGTTTTTACCATTTTTAATATTTTTGGGTGCCTCCTGCTGGTAGTGTTTCCATGAGAAAACAGGATTTTTTTTTATTAGAGCCTAAATAAAAAAGTGATAATTTAAGTAAAATTCACCTATTGTTTCTCCAACTAACTCCACTTATCTAATTATCCCTCGTAAACAGATCGTACTCTGAGATCTTCAGCACATGAGCCATCATCATGCCGTGAGCCACCATCTATGTGTAGACAAACCTGGCTGCAATCTTCCAAGCCACCATATTTCTAATCAGAATAATTGCATTTTCTTGTAGGCTCAACAGCGGACCAGGCCTCACCAGATCCTTCTAGAGGTAGAGAGAGAGAGAGAGGGCATGGTGCCCCCATCACAGCCACGGCTTTTGCTCACCGCCACGCAGAAGCAGCCACAACCGCTAATAAATTACACAAGGTTAGACGGGCTTTAATAGAATTCATCTCTCGAGTTGAAGGGCATATGGTGAAAAATTTCCTTTGTCTGCTTGTGATGCTGTTAAATTGAAAGCACAATGGGAGCCTTCAGGAGAAGCAACAAAGGTTGAAATGATAGCCTGCTGTTCCCCGAGACCAGCATGGGCTTTCCTGATGGCCCAGACATCTGGTTACAACAGCTAGTCCTTGTCAGGTTCTGCCCCACACTGGGAACCGGAGCACTTTGCACTGCTTAACTCATCAGATTCTTCAGGCTCTGCAGCAAGAATGTTTGTGTAATAAAACAGAGCTAATTAAACATTTCAAAGGGGAACCTTATTTCAACACTAATTAGATATGATTGCTCTTTCTTTCTTAATGTCGGCAGAATTACACTAAGGTACTATTGTCTTTTTTTCCCCCCCCTTTCCATAATTGTCCAACCATTATATAATTTAACAGCCGTTGTTTAACTATTACAATCCCTGCTATTTTCAGCCTTTGTCTCTCGGGAAACGGAGAAGAAGAGAAGGAATAAAGATGTAAGATGGAATGATTAGGAGTATTTTTTTTTCTTTCTTCTCGTTTTTTTTTTCGGGGGCTCTTGTCTAGAGAACGTGTTTAATCTGCGAGACCGCGGTGAATATTACAATGTCCCTCGCAGCAGAGGGGCCTGGCCATTAGACCAGTCTCATTACCATCAGTTATTCTCATTTAGATTTTCAATGTTCAAGCGTTTTGAAGCACAAAACTTTAACAATAAGAAGGGGATAAAAAAAAAATTGAAACAAAATTCATACAAGTTCTTTTTCCTTTTTTTCGTACGACGGAACAAAGTGAGCCGTCACTTCAAGAATTCTTGATCAATACTCGGATTTGCGTCTAAGTGTAATTAATCATAATTTTTCTTGTTTGTTTTGGGTCCAGTTCTGTAAGCACTGTGTTTTTCTCTGTCGTCTTCTACGTTGGAATTGTGAAATAAGCAAAGGTTTGCTAAAATACGGGATCTTTGAGTAAAACTGCTTAAAGAGAATCTGTATTGTTAAAATCGCACAAAAGTAAACATACCAGTGCGTTACGGGACATCTCCTATTACCTTCTGTCACAATTTCGCAGCTCCTCGCCGCATTAAAAGTGGTTAAAAACAGTTTTAAAAAGTTTGTTTATAAACAAACAAAATGGCCACCAAAACAGGAAGTAGGTTGATGTACAGTATGTCCACACATAGAAAATACATTCATACACAAGCAGGCTGTATACATCCTTCCTTTTGTATCTCAAGAGATCATTATACACAGGCAGTGTGCATAGAGGGGCCAGGAGGGGGGAGATGCATCACAGAACCACAACACTGAAGAACTTGGCAGCCTTCCAGACACAGGCTGACAAGTCTGACAAGAGAGAGATAAGTTGATTTATTACAGAGATGGTGATAGTAGAACGTGCTGCAGTAAGCCAGAACACATTAGAATAGCTTTTGGAACTTGTTTTGGAACTTGTTTTTTTTTTACTTCAGAAGAGTGTCAGGTGAAAGTCCTCCAGTGTCAAGAGGAAGTCCCTCCCCTTTAAAGGACATCCGAGGTGAAAATAAACTAGTGAGATAAAAAATTGTATCTATCCTCTTTCTTCTAAAAATGACTTTAGTAATCCCACAGTTTTATTTTATATTTAAATCTACTTTTTAAGTTTTTACATGGCCTCTTCTCAATGACACCTTCATTAAAGTACGTCCAAGCTAAAATCTATGAACTATTGACATTTTTATTTATTTTCTGCTCTCAGCAGAAGCCATTTACTGGCAGGAAAGTGATTTATGGCTGCAGTTCCTTATTAGTGAGGGTTACTCTATAGTCATAGTCAGTCCCGACCCGGACAGAAACTGTCACTTGCATACCTGATTTTTAACCCTTTCAGGCAGACAAATAAAAAAAAGGAACACAGCATATTCGTTTGTATGCTTGGCACTGTACATACACAGCTCAAAGCTCTGCCTCCATTAGGAAGGAGCCCCGCAATTTGCCCCGGGGATTTCGGGGTGATTAAAGCCTTGTTTTGCCACAGGATAGAGGCGTTTCAGCTAAGCCATTAATGCTTAAGAAGACTGTCTAAAAAAAGAGGTAATTTAGGAGGCTTCAGACTCTCTTTAAATGGCTTACACCTAAATTGGCCCTAGACTACGATAGACATATGACTAAGGTAGGGATTGGATTGTGAGGTCCTCTGAGGGACAGTTAGTGACATGACTATGCACTCTGTAAAGCACTGCTGAATATGTCGGCACTAGATAAATACTAAATAATAAAAATAATAACTTTGCTTTGAATATTTTCATTTACCAACAGGAAAACTCGGGAGCTCAGATCACTGAAAGGTCCACTTGTATCTACTTCAACAAATTCCAAAACAGCTGAAAATTCAAATATGGAGTTTTCATTGAAGAGTTGTGTAGTTCATCATTTATTGATGAGGTTTTATAGGTCACTTTAAAGCCAGAGAAAATTTAATGAGAAAATAACATTGCCTTGTGAAAATTTTGCATGCAGCCACTAACATGTTTTGTGTGCTTTTGAAACACATCCCTTGATTGGCTTGAGCCTGTTAGCTTAATGAAGTCTTTAGGTTTGAAAATAGTTTGGACATCAAGCTAAAGTGTAACTGTAGGGGAAAATATTGTATAGTCCAGAGCTTGTTAGCGCACGGCCACACTGCTAAGGCATAAGATGGTCCACATCAACTCAGTCGCCCACCCATGGGTGACTTTTCCCATGACTGGCTCTGTGCTACAGCTCAGGTGCAGGCCTTCAGTGCGCCTGCACAGTGCAGCTGTGCTCATACATGGGTGGGAGTGCAGGCGCAAAGAGGAAGAGGTTTTCCGGCAAGCATTGGTGGGGTACAAGCAGAGCCGGGACAAGGTCCTCCGGCACCCAAGGCTGAGACACTAAAGTGCACCCCTCCATCCCTCCCACCCCAGCTGTCACACACTGACTGCTATTGGACTAAGAGGCAGGCCAGGGCCCCCAATACCTTAATCTCTAGTTATCTGGCTTACAGTCAGTGCCCTGTGTATCCCCCTCGAGTGGCAAAAACGATCGAGCAGATAATTGAGCGGCACAAACGCATCGTGTTTTCCCAGCATAACACATGATTTATTTCTCCTAATGAGTTTAACTCATAAAATACCTCTCCTTATTTGTATATCTTATGCACCAAAGGATGGGAAATCTTGCGCTGCTGGAAATAGAGGACCAATTGGAGTACCAATATGTAGTCACACTCTAGCACCTTCTCAACACTCGGCTGTAAGTGGACTGGAAGGAGAAAAGCAAAACAGGAGGAGCGCTCCGTAGTGTGATAACTTTTAATCAAGATAAAAATGTGCAATATTACATGCACTTACTAGTCCTAAAGACTGCATCCCACCAGAGGAACGCCTTTGTCAGTTAACGTTAATTGATAAAAGTGTGGATATGCCGAAACGTGTTCTGACGTCACCTGCACATGACCACTCCGCAGAGGACACCTAGGGTCTCCACTCCATCCGGACCCCCACTGCTTCTGGCCACTGCAGTCCTCAGGTTGTTCCTCTGGTGGGATGTTTCTTCTGTGCTTTATGCCAAACCAGATGCCTGTTTTTATCTTCCATCTAGTAAGTGCATGTAATACTGTGTAATACTGTAATAATTTCAGCGCTGCGTAATATGTTGGCGCATTATAAATACAATAAATAAATGAATAAATACTGCACATTTTTATCTTGATTAAAAGTTATCACACTACAGAGCGCTCCTCCTGCTTTGCTTTTATCTAATGCATCAGCTCTCTTTACAGTTAAGGTGAAAAATAAGTAATCTTTGTGAATTAACCCTTATCTATTGTAACCCAGCAACCAGGGCCAGATTTCTGGACAGGCCACAAAGGCCCAGGCCTTGAGCGGCTGCAACTCAAGGGGGGACCTGAAAATGAAAGAGGGGTTGCTACATATGAAAAAGTAGGCTGAAAATGGAGAGCAACATGTAAAAAGGGGAAACTGATGCCCCAGGATGCTGGTAACCTTCTGGGACCGCCCGTAGTAAATCTAAGTATAATGCCTTGTAGGATTTACCCCACCTGCTTTAAGCACTCCCGCCGTGATTGTGCGCACCCGAGAGTGGAGAATAAGCTGACATATGACAGCCGACATGTCCACTCACTGATCAGGAGCCATGGTGATTGGCTCCTGATCACATAATTACTACGATCGCCGGCCAATCGTAGTGATCACAGAAAGCAGCGCTGCTAGGAGGGGATGAAGAGGACCAGGACTCACCTTCCTGGCATTCCCCTGACATTTGTCTCTCCCCTCCACTCTGCCTGACATCCATCCTCGCTCTGCCTCTAGTGTCGAGTCCCGGCTTGATGACGTCTTATGCTACTGTAGTTACACACTATGAGATTATCTGGCAGATTTACTGTCAGATCGATTATTTCCCACATGTCCAATCTGATTTCTGATCATTTTCCGATAGATTTCCGATAGAGGTGAACGGGAAACAGTCGGAAATCGATCGGAAAACAATCGGAAATCAGATTGGACATGTTGGAAATAATTGATCTGACAGTAAATCTGCTGAAAAATATCATAGTGTGTACCTAGCATTAGTGGCAGTACGAGCAGGGACAGTGGCGTAGCAATAGGCAGAGGTAGCGACCACATCGGGGCCCCGAAGGGGCCACCCTCTATCACAGTATTAGCTCTCTATTGATCCTGTGCTGGTAAAAATCACTTCTATAGATGCTTTGAATAGTAGAAATTCTTATCACACTATTTCCCATCCCCTTCTTGCACATGTGGCACTGTGGTTGCCATTGGCAGGTTTTGGTGTGCCGTATAAATTGTTATGTATAGAGTGCTTGGGGGGGCCCCATGTAAAACTTGCACTGGGACCCATAGCTCCTTAGCTACGCCACTGAGCAGGGGTGCTGGACAGAGCGGAGGGGGGTAGAGTTGCTCACCGCTGGAGCGTGGAAGGTGAGTAAAGGCTGCTGGCTATACTGCGGACACCTGGCTATATTGGGCCTAGCTATCTATACTGGGGATACGGCTGCCTGGCCCTCCAAACGCACCTACCCCATATGTAAAATGTGCTGGTCCTAAAGAGGGGTTAGGCAGCCGGTTCACAGAATGTTAATGAAAGAGAGGGGCTGCTGTACATGGATGAAACGCATAGAAGAGGGGGCTGCACGTTGAAACACAATATACTTGGCCTAGGGGCAGAAAAAGTATAAATTCAGCCTTTCCAGCACCCCAAAATCTATCCCAGATATCTAGTTCACCTCCATGCAGGGCTGGTTCTAGACTTTTTGCTGCCTGAGGAAAATTTGCGAGGATGCAACCCCCCCCCCCCCCCCAATTGGAATGATCGCACAGCACCCAACAATTTGCACTGCACGTTATAGGTTGGCCAGGCACTCTCTTCACTTCCTGTTTCTGCCTGGTGCTGTACCCAGACTTCTGATGCCTGAGGAAGTCGCCTCACTTGGCATCATGGCGGATCGAGCCTGCCTCTGAGTCAATGGGTTCCAACTTTGACAGTTCTGTAGTGTGTATCCAGTTTTATAGTGCTTAGTAATAAAGAGAATCTGAGACCATATGTGACTCCTGACAGATTGGGGGGCTGCATTGTGACAGCAAGACTGGGAAAATTCTCTGGAAGGAGCAGACAGGGGCTAGGAAGAACACTTGAGTGGTGATGATCGAATGTTCGAATCTGGCAGATATTGATGCTGCAACATGACCATTTGATCAATTGTTTCAATCAATTTCTAACTGAAAACGGTTCAAACGATCAATTGGGCATGTTGACTGGTGAGTGTTGAAGGCCCTCCGGTCCCGCCGGCGCGAATACTCGCCACCTCCGGTGAACCGGCATCTTTTGAACAGTCACAGTGAGAGCCTGTACCATGTGACTCTACCGCATGTAGTGACGCCACTGCATGTAGTGACGCCACCACCCCATGTAGTGACGCCACCACCCCATGTAGTGACGCCACCACCCCATGTAGTGACGCCACCACCCCATATAGTGACGCCACCGCATGTAGTGATGCCACCACCCATGTAGTGACATCACCGCATGCAGTGACGCCACCACCCCATGTAGTGACGCCACCACCTCATGTAGTGACGCCACCACCCCATGTAGTGACGCCACCACCCCATGTAGTGACGCCACCGCATGTAGTGACGCCACCACCCATGTAGTGACGCCACCACCTCATGTAGTGATGCCACCGCAAGTAGTGACGCCACCACCCCATGTAGTGAAGCCACCACCCCATGTAGTGACGCCACCGCAAGTAGTGACGCCACCACCCCATGTAGTGACGCCACCGCATGTAGTAAAGCCACCACCCCATGTAGTGACGCCACCACCCCATGTAGTGACGCCACCGCATGTAGTGACGCCACCACCCCATGTAGTGACGCCACCGCATGTAGTGACACCACCACCCCATGTAGTGACGTCACCGCAAGTAGTGAAGCCACCACCCCATGTAGTGAAGCCACCACCCCATGTAGTGACGCCACCACCCCATGTAGTGACGCCACCGCAAGTAGTGACGCCACCACCCCATGTAGTGACGCCACCGCATGTAGTAAATCCACCACCCCATGTAGTGACGCCACCACCCCATGTAGTGAAGCCACTATCTGTGCCAGTATCAAATGATACAGGCACTTGTGGCGTAATTCAAAAAGGTGCTGAAAGCAAGAGGAGGTGATTTGCACCTGCATGGCAGGTGAGCATGCCACACTCACCACGACACAGGGATGCTGAAATCCATTAGAAATCTGTTTGCAGTGTGTTGGCAGGCAACAGATCCTTCTCTGATCAGATTCAATCAGAGAGGGATCTATCTGAGGTCGATCTGCCAGCAGATCGACAGGTGTATGGCCACCTTAAAGAGGAACTGAAGCAAAAAGGGGAAATAAATCCATCAATACATTGCTAAGTGAGAAGTTAAAAAATTGAAGAGGGATCAAGAAATGATTGATATCCGCCATGTAATTTGTTCATACTGTCTGATCCGCAATGAGCCTGCAGGTCATCTTTACTACTGGCAGACATGAAAAAAACTACACCGCGCCAACTGCCATCATTTATAACCACACCCACTTACAATGCCGTAGGTCAAAAGGTTGGGTTTTTTTAGAGATATACGTATGCACAGAGGGAGATACTTGGCAGCTGGAAACAGCTGTTATTTCCCACAATGCATCAAGGTTCACAGACAGGAAACTGTGAGGACCTAGGTACTGACATCACAGTGTGGGAGATGTTTCTCCACAATATCTGCCATGCAGACTCCTATGATGATCTATTCAAGAAAAGGTAAAGATTTCTCACAGGAAAGGGGTATCAGCTACTGATTGGGATGAAGTTCAATTTTGGCTACAGTTCCTTTTTAAGTTAACTGGGTACACAAATTAATGAATCTCTCACCTCCATAGACACATATCACATTCCAGCCTCCACTGAAATATTGCGGTTAAATGTTAGGATCATTCCAGAAGTAGGCCGAGATTTAAGATTCAATAATCCAAAACTACATAGTTGCGACTTATCCTGTTGTCAAATTTTCCATCATCTGCTTTGGTCTCTCTTTCGGCAAAGATTGGACTTCTTTTTTTTCTGTTTTGGATAAGTAGTACATTTATCATCCTCAGAATTTCCGCTCAATCCATTCTGTATCCCACGACCATCTATGTTTGCAATCTGTGTAGACATTTTCCAGCCTGGCACCTGTAGGCCTAGGCCGATGTGCCCACCTTCTTCATTTAATCTCGACAGAGAGGTAAAACAAGTCGGAAGTGTTTGTGTTAAACTTCTGTGAGGAAAGGAAGAGTTACCATGGCTGCTATGTGGAGCAGATGCTGCCGGTGTGTACCTGTCAGATTGTCCTAATAATTATCCTTTCCCGTTTCTCAACACGCAGCCTTCATCCCGACGTACAAAGTATCTTCTCCTTCTTTCATACGATTCATTGTCTCTGTCTTTGGTCAGATCTTCACAGCTATTTTTATGTTTTCTGTTTACAAATTTTGCCAAGACCTGTGATGGAAAGACGTGTTTTTTTGTGCATCCTTTCACCTTCTTCGCCCCAAAACTCCACAAGCCAATTGTTAATAAAAAAGGGGATTCTTCTCAAACCACTCTCAACTGCTCTAATTAAAACCGACTTCAATGGAAAGTTTTCAGCTTCCAATATAGGCTGCGAGGCATCGTTCTCCGCTGTACGGTATCTCCAACGCGCTTTGCTGCGTTTCAAACACGGAGCGGCTAGCTTCACAGCCCCGAGGACTCCTCTGTCACATCAAGGAAATGGGTTTTTTTTAATCCGTTTGCATGTCATCTTTAAGTTTTTTAACAACCCGTCTCAAAGAAACTTTTTTTTTCTCTCCCTCTTAAGATCTGGTGGAAGAAGATGCGGTAAGACAAATGCTAAACAGAGTAAATAGATTATTGTTTGGTGAAATTTTTTAAGAGAAAAAAAATAAAACCCCCTCACCTCCGACAGGAGAGCGATTCATTAAAACGTGCACATCAATGCGCACTGACGACGCCTTCATCACTCTTTCTCTTTCTAAGTTTCGACAAACGTAACTACAAGAAAATAAAAATAGGAAACCAAAAAAAAACAAGGCCTCGCTTTTTGAAGAACATAAAAGAAGGTTTAGGCAAAAGACTTTTTTTCTCCCAATGTTCCTTCAAAGTTAAGCGGAGAATTAGTTGGCTTGAAAACAAGAGTAGCTTTTTTTGATTGCAAGATCTTATTTTCACCTGCTGCTCGGAGGAGAAGCAGATCGTTTTCTGTTTGCTTTGACAAGACTGAGACAAATAGATTTAACGGTAGGATTAATTGTTTATCCCAGGTAAAATGAGCAGCGGGGGAAAGTGGAAGCTATATCGTCTCAGCACTGCAGTCATGTTAATAGAGAATTCTGGGCGACTAGATATTAGGTTAGGCACAAATCCAACCCGTCTACTACCCACAACCCAACCAGGACACTTTATGCCCAACTTTTATTAACTTAGAAGAAGATTTACCAGAAAGTAGAAAGAGAAATAGTGACCACAGAAGTCTTCATGTCTGTCCCGGGCTAATAATGGAGCCAAGGCAATAAGCTCTTCTGTACCTAGATTCAGGGTTGGCGCTACCATGGGGGTAACCTGGCCAATTGTCCCGGGGCCTCCGAGCACTGCCCGGTTCCCCAGGTCTCCCTGCAATTTAATTTTGACACCCCCCCCCCCCCCCTGCAGTGTAGGGACTTACCTGTTCCGGCCAGCCCATGCTCCTCCACACATTCTGTGGCTCTATGCACTCCCAATTATTAATCTTTGCATGGTCGTTTCTCCTTACATATTAACTTGCAACAAGTCACGGAGGAGAAGTGCCCCTTAAGAATGAAGACCAGAGTGCATGGAGCCACAGACATATGGTGGAGCACACGTCGGCTAGAACAGGGGAGCAGCTACACTGCAGGGGCCCCCAAGGGTCAAAGTAAAGTTGGGGGGAAACCTGGAGAGGCCCTGGTCGAGTTTTGGGCAAATTTGGCAGCCCCTAATGCCTCTTAGGGGGAGGGTCTGTCTGGGGGCCCCCAGGTTAATTTTGCCCTGGGCTCCACTGTACCTATAACTGGACTACCTAGACTCTAGACCAGGGGTCTCAAACTCAATTTACCTGGGGGGCCGCAGGAGGCAAAGTCAGGATGATGCTGGGCCGCATAAGGGATTTCACAATCGCGCCGCATCGCCGCCTCTGCCCGCCCCTTTCACTCTTCCTTTACAGAGAGGGGCGGGGAGAGGCAGCGATCCGTGCGGCGATTTGACGTCAGGAGGGGCAGAGCTGAAGCTGAAAGCTCTGCCCCTTCCTGGAAATGCCGGCGGATTGCCCCCGGGCGATTTGGGGGCTCTGCAGCCCTCGTTTAGCGGCGGGGATGCGACGGATTACTTGGGAGCACTGAAGTGAACAATAAGGAAGCTTTTGCCGGCGAGGGCCACAAAATATTATATCGAGAGCCGGAAAATGGCCCGCGGGCCGCGAGTTTGAGACCCCTGCTCTAGACTGAGGATTGTGTCCTAGATCGCTGTTGTGCTGGCATTGCTGAGAAATGATAGTCCACTCAAGCAAGCTGATAACTACAGGGGCATACATATACCTGAGTAATTTCAACCACAGGGACTGAGCCTCAAAAGTTTTGAGCAGGGTTCTGTACAGATGAGCCGCTAGCCTACAGGCTAGTTACGCATTCTGTCTGCTATGGCGCAGTGCATGATGGAACGCACTGTGAAAACACACCTGTTCAGACAAGCCTATAATTTGCTATAAGCTGCACTGAAGGCACACTGCCTCACCCACTAACCCTGTGTTTCCTCCCCACTACCCTCTAGATTGTAAGCTCGCAAGGGCAGGGACCTCCTCCTAGTGTTTCTCATGCTGCTATAATTTTAACAAATGCACATGTACCAACTACACATCAACAATGTATGTATTTGTATTTCTACTATTCAATGTCATGACTGTACAGTGTCTTGTAGTTCTTATGTAGATCTGTTATCCATTATTTGTTTGTACTTTCTACAGCGCTAAGGAAGATGTTGGCGCTATTTTAAATAAAAAAATAATAATGGTGCGGGCAGGGCGAGGATGGGACAAATAGGCTTGGCCTATGCTCGACTGAGGCCATCTGTCAGTCCTGATTTCTCACCCATATGTTGGATATCAGGGGGAACCATACACATGCTGGATTTTTGCCCAAGACTGCCGGGGTTGTTTACAAGTCTTAAAGTGGAACTAAATTCAGAACTTCCTCTCTGCTCTAAAAGATTTGCCTTAGCATGATAATCTTTACGGAAAAAAAATGTTACAATTTTTGGAAATCGTAAAATTGAAAACAAGTAAAGCTTAAACTGGAACTCCAGTGAAAATAATGTAATAAAAAAGTGCTTTATTTTTACAATAATTATGTATAAATGATTTAGTCAGTGTTTGCCCATTGTAAAATATTTTAAATCCCTGATTTACATTCTGACATTTATTACATGGTGATATTTTTACTGTTGGCAGGTGATGTAGCTGCTGCATACTTTTTTTGGCAGTTGGAAACAGCTGTAAACAGCTATTTCCCACAATGCAACAAGGTTCACAGACAGGAAACTGCCAGCAGTACCATGGTCCTCAGAGTTTCTTGTGGGAGGGGTTTCACCACAATATCAGTCATACAGCGCCCCCTGATGGTCTGTTTGTGAAAAGGGACAGATTTCTCATGTAAAAGGGGGTATCAGCTACTGATTGGGATAAAGTTCAATTCTTGGTTGGAGTTTCTCTTTAAGGGTTTTTTTTACGAGAACCGGCCCTGTGAGTACTCGAGAGCAGTTAAAACAGCGCAGGAGATTTGGGCGCAGCCGTCACTACCTAGGCCGTAATAGGTCTATTGGCTATAGCTGCGCTCAGTGAGTAACTTTGCTGCCATCAAAAGACGGAGTTCAAATTACTTTTAAAGTACTATAATTTGACCACCAGCAAAGTTGGAAGCCAAAATTCATCATTCCCCACCATCCACATGGACCTGGAGGGGGAATATTAATTAACGCTGCCAGGACTTGTGCAGGAGCAGAGTGAGCCGTATATCGGCTTTACCATGCGCCCAATTCTCCCGGTGGCTATTTCATACGTATGCCTGGGTACTGGGCACGGGAGCGTGATGTATAAATATATCCATTATTTTAATCTTAGGTACACTTTAAGAGAAACAAAAAAGGAAAAAACCCTCTGAAGAAATTGTGTATGCACGTAATTGTAAACCTCAAAATGATCACAATAATAGGCATGCAGTGTCTCATGTTGGTCACTAGGGATGGTGGAATTTGATTGGTCCATTCTCATTTGCATACCTCATTTGCATAGTGCTGCATCAACCCGGAATTCTTTACATCTCATTGGCCATCCTAAATGGTAACCTGTAGACAGCAACGTGTTGTATGTTGTTGCCTTATAAATAAAGCACAAATTAACTGCAACGCTATAATTATTTTATATATTAAATATCATATCCAATCTCTTCTGTGGAGGAGATTTGGAAGGATAACATTTTTTCTCTTTATTTTTGACCACCTGACCGTGACAATAAAAAAAAAAAACTTTGCAACCGTGGAGCAGCTGATGATTTCACCGCCTTAATTCTATTCCGATTTTTTATTTTTCCACCTTCCATTTTTCCATCCAGTTAGCGTGGTGGCCGGTTCCCAGACAGTAATGCGCTTCTTGTATGCCCACGACTGTTATGATCATGTAAATTTATTGGTGCTCAGAAGATGCGGGCTATTAAAACATTACAGCAGCCATTACGGTGGCGCGCGCGTTGGCTTTCGCTCCCAACGAACATATGCTTCCGAGCGAATGCCTAAACTCTTATTTATGGGTTTAATTTAATATGCGGAAAGAATTCAAAATTAAATTTTGTGTCTGCCTCCAGAGAGTGTCAGTGTATAATAACATGGTAATTTTTACACATCTTTATGAGAAATGGGGAAATTAATTCCTTCTGACAACTTGTAATTATTCGTCTTGGAAGAGTTGCAGCTGAGCGGTTTGTACGGGGTTGTCTGGTGTTGTGCACGGCTCGGGGAGAGAGGGCCGGATAGAGATACAGTCGCCGTCTCCGCGGCTTCATAATCGCTTGTGACAGATCTGCCCCGGAAATTGACAAACTCTGCCTCGTACGAGATGTGAGATAAAAGAGACGACTTGTAGAGGCTGAGCGAACGAGACAATCCAGGGAGGTGGAAGACAGCGAAGCAAAGCCGGCATCAAGTGCAAGAGCATTACAGAGAGTCACCAAGAAAAAAACGACACTACGGTGTACTTCTATTGCTTGCTGTCATTAGAAACTAAAGATGTATGTAGGAATACTCATCAGCAGGGGCGTAGCTAGACTTAACAAGGCCCCCCTGCAAAAATGATAGCATGGGGCCCCCTTGCTCTCTGCATCGCTTGCAGATCACGTGATCGGGACCCAGCGAATGGCAGCAGAGAGTGTTCTGCAATTTAGGAACATCTGCAAGCAGAAAAAAATGACACATGCACACGTTTTTTGTAATCAAGCAGGGAAGTTTTTTTGCTAATTGGCTGCACTTGCGGTTGGGGAGGTTCCTTTAAAGCCTCTGGCAGGGGCCGCAGGGGTGATTGCTACGCCCATGCTCATCAGTGAAACTTTAAAGTGAACCCAAGGCGAAAATAAACTGATGAGATAAACAATTATATTTATCCTCCTACTTCTAAAAAGGACTTATTTTAAAGGACAACTGAAGTGAGAGGGATAACATATGGAGGCAGCCATATATGTTTCCATTTAAACAATACACATTGCCTGACTAGCCTGCTGAAGCTCTGTCTCTAATACTTTTAGCCACAGCCCCTGAACAAGCATGCAGCAGATCAGGTGTTTCTGACATTATTGTCAGATCTGACTGGATTAGCTGCATGCTAATCAGCAGGGCTGCCAGGCAACTGGTATTGTTTAAAAATAAATAAATATGGCAGCCTACATATATTTCTCGCTTCAGTTGTCCTTTAACTATCCCAGTGTTTTCTTTTATAATTAAACATTTACAAAGTAGGTTCAGCACCCTTTTACACTGGCACATTGTGGTCGCCTGGTTTTGCCGCAGGCCACCGCTATGACATCCCCGACGTGAGTGCATACCTACATTGCCTTCGATTCGCATAGCGACGTGTAAATTAAAAAAAAAACAAAAAAAACTTACATTAACGTTGTAGCACGCATGCGTGGAAGCATATTTTAGCATTCCGCTTTCACTCTTTGGCCACAGGAAGTGAGCGCTAGAGAGCCTAATTTTCTGCTTGGCCTGCTGCCCGACGGGGATTACCTCATATTAACGTGGTAATCCCAGAAGGCTTGTTTTTGGTGGTGCGGCCCTGGCACCAAAAAAGCTGGTAAGCAGTGTGAAACCGGCCTTAATGTTTTACAGTCTCTAATCAGTGGCAGCCTATTAAGTGTACTAGAGTTAAAAAAAAGTTCAAGAATTGTATCTCTTCCTGCCCTCAGAAGTTTTATTCTGCCAGGAAAACTTTTATGGCTGTAATTTGCTTATCAGTGACGTTTCTATTAATCGCAAGACAGAAGCTATGTATTTTTTCAGGCAGCAAAATAAAACAAGTGAGGGCTGGTGCACACCGAGCGGCTTTTTCAGCGTTTCTGTAGCCGCTTGCGGCTGTGGATCCGCTTGGTCAATGTATCTCAATGGGGTGGTGCACACCAGAGCGGGAGGCGTTTTGCAGAAACGAATCCTCCCGGGGTGAGGCATTTTTTGGATTTCGGATGTGTTTCTGTCTCAATGTTAAGTATAGGAAAAACGCAAACCGCTCTGAAAAACACCTGTTCAGAGCGGTTTTGCCGGCGTTTTTTGTTACAGAAGCTGTTCAGTAACAGCTTTACTGTAACAATACATGAAATCTACTACACCAAAACCGCTACACAAAACCGCAAAACGCTAGCTGAAACGCTACAGAAAAATAAGAAAAAGCGTTTCAAAATCTGCTAGCATTTTGCGGATCTGCTAGCGGGTTTTGGTGTGCACCAGGCCTCAAACAGCCTTGTTATTCATGTTTTGTACTGTACATACACATGTTTATCTCACCATGTCACATATTGCCTCGGGTACACTTTAAAGAGGCACTGTGGAGACATATAGAAGAATGCAGTAAATTATTCAGGATACCCACTTGTACAGTAATTTCCTGGCTTTACCATCAGAAACACTTCCTGTGTCTATGTATTGCTTTATATTGGTATGTAGACCCGCCCTCCCAATGATGCTTAGCCTAGGCTGTTTAGCTATGCAGAATGCTCCTCCCAGAGCATTTTAGGAGACCAGAAACAATTCTCAGAATTCTCACAAACATTCCGTAGAGCTGCACCTGACAGGACTAAAGATGTCACCTGTGATAAATTTCAGAATGTAAATCAGGGAGAAGAAAGAATTTACAATGGGCAAACACTGACTAATTATAGTGTAAAAAAATGTACTGTATATACTCGCATATAAGCCGACCCGCATATAAGCCGACCCCCCCACTTTTACCTGAAAAAACAGGGAAAAATGATTGACCCCCATATAAGCCGGGGGTCCCCCCAGTGTGTCCCAGTATAGCTAGTACAGGATCTTCTCAAAAAATTAGCATATTGTGATAAAGTTCATTATTTTCTGTAATGTACTGATAAACATTAGACTTTTATATATTTTAGATTCAAATACACACAACTGAAGTAGTTCAAGCCTTTTATTGTTTTAATATTGATGATTTTGGCATACAGCTCATGAAAACCCAAAATTCCTATCTCAAAAAATTAGCATATTTCACCCGACCAATAAAAGAAAAGTGTTTTTAAAAGAAAAAAAGTCAACCTTCAAATAATTATGTTCAGTTATGCTCTCAATACTTGGTCGGGAATCCTTTTGCAGAAATGACTGCTTCAATGCGGCGGGCATGGAGGCAATCAGCCTGTGGCACTGCTCAGGTGTTATGGAGGCCCAGGATGCTTCGATAGCGGCCTTAAGCTCATCCAGAGTGTTGGGTCTTGCGTCTCTCAACTTTCTCTTCATAATATCCCACAGATTCTCTATGGGGTTCAGGTCAGGAGAGTTGGCAGGCCAATTGAGCACAGTAATACCATGGTCAGTAAACCATTTACCAGTGGTTTTGGCACTGTGAACAGGTGCCAGGTCATGCTGAAAAATAAAATCTTCATCTCCATAAAGCTTTTCAGCAGATGGAAGCATGAAGTGCTGCAAAAGCTCCTGATAGCTAGCTGCATTGACCCTGCCCTTGATAAAACACAGTGGACCAACACCAGCAGCTGACATGGCACCCCAGACCATCACTGACTGTGGGTACTTGACACTGGACTTCAGGCATTTTAGCATTTCCCTCTCCCCAGTCTTCCTCCAGACTCTGGCACCTTGATTTTCGAATGACATGTAAAAGTTGCTTTCATCCGAAAAAAGTACTTTGGACCACTGAGCAACAGTCCAGTGCTGCTTCTCTGTAGCCCAGGTCAGGCGCTTCTGCCGCTGTTTCTGGTTCAAAAGTGGATTCATGCTTCCACCTGCTGAAAAGCTTTATGGAGATGAAGATTTCATTTTTCAACACGACCTGGCACCTGCTCACAGTGCCAAAACCACTGGTAAAGGGTTTACTGACCATGGTATTACTGTGCTCAATTGGCCTGCCAACTCTCCTGACCTGAACCCCATAGAGAATCTGTGGGATATTGTGAATAGAAAGTTGAGAGACGCAAGACTCAACACTCTGGATGAGCTTAAGGCCGCTATCGAAGCATCCTGGGCCTCCATAACACCTGAGCAGTGCCACAGGCTGATTGCCTCCATGCCACACCGCATTGAAGCAGTCATTTCTGCAAAAGGATTCTCGATCAAGTATTGAGCGCATAACTGAACATAATTATTTGAAGGTTGACTTTTTTGTTTTAAAAACACTTTTCTTTTATTGGTCGGGTGAAATATGCTAATTTTTTTAGATAGGAAATTTGGCTGTTCATGAGCTGTATGCCAAAATCATCAATATTAAAACAATAAAAGGCTTGAACTACTTCAGTTGTGTGTATTTGAATCTAAAATATATGAAAGTCTAATGTTTATCAGTACATTACAGAAAATAATGAACTTTATCACAATATGCTAATTTTTTGAGAAGATCCTGTATAGTGCCCAGTATGGCTAGGTAGTGCCTCAGTATAGCTAGTATAGTGCCCAGCTTAGCTAGTATAGGGTCAAGTATAGCTAGTAAAGTGCCCAGTATTGGTAGGTAGATCCCCAGTATAGCTAGTATAGTGCTCCAGTATAGCTAGTATAGTGCCTAGTATAGTGCCCAATATAGCTAGTATAGTGCCCCAGTATAGCTAGTATAGTGCCCAGTATTGGTAGGTAGTGCTCCAGTATAGATAGTATAGTTCCCAGTATAGCTAGTATAGTGCCCAGTATAGGTAGGTAGTGGCCAGTATAGTGCCCAGTATAGGTAGGTAGTGGCCAGTATAGAGCCCAGTATAGGTAGGTAGTGGCCAGTATAGCGTTCCCCCCGCAGCCCCGCTGCTATTACCTGCTTAGGCAACGGCTTCCTTATCCGGGTTCCCCTCTCATGTTGCGTATAAGTGATCACAGCAGCGCGCCCGGCGCTGCTGCTGTGACAATGCAGGGGGCAGGAAAGAGCGGTTCCCCTGGTAATGGCGATACAGATCACCGCTACAGGGAGCCGCGCTCTTTCCTGCCCCCTGCATCGTCACAGCAGCAGCGCCGGGCGGGCTGCTGTGATCACTTATTCGCAACATGCAAGGGGAACCCGGATTAGGAAGGCGCTGCTGCCTAAAGCAGGTAATAGCAGCTGCGGCCGCGGAGGGAGCGGGAAGCGGACCACCAACCATCAGGATTCCTGGAAAGACTTGCATACAAGCCGACCCCCCAACTTTTGACGCCTTTTTGGGGGTCAAAAATTCGGCTTGTATGCGAGTATATACGGTAATTTTATTCATTTTGTTATTTTTACTACAGTTCCTCTTATATTTATAATACAAGAAGTGGTTAGGGGTGGTTCAGAGTCTGTGTTGTCAGAAGTTTTGTTTTGTTTGTTTGCTGGGTACACACTATGAGATTTTCTGGCAGATTTACTGTCAGATCGATTATTACCAACATGTCCGATCTGATTTCCGAGCTTTTTCCTATCGATTTCCGAGTGTTTTCCGTTCACTACTATCGGAAATAGATTGGAAAGTAAATCTGCCAGAAAATCTCATAGTGTATACCTAGCAGATTTACCTGTCAGATAGACTTTTTCCAACATGAAGGAAAAAATCTATCTGGCAGGTGAATCTAACAGAAAATTGTATGGTGTGGCATCAAGTCGTAAAAGGCTGCTAGCTACACACCATACAATTTTCTGTTAGATTCACCTGCCAGATGGATTTTTGCCTACATGTTGGAAAAAGTCTATCTGACAGGTAAATCTGCTAGGTATACACTATGAGATTTTCTGGCAGATTTACTTTCAGATCAATTATTTTCAACATGTCCAATCTGATTTCCTATCATTTCCCGATCGATTTCCGATAGTAGTGAATGGAAAACAGTCGGAAATTGATGGAAATCGGAATGGCCATGTTGGTAATAATCGATCTGATAGTAAATCAGCCAGAAAATCTCATAGTGTGTGCCTAGCAAACACACAAAACAAAACTTCTGACAACACAGACTCTGAACCACCCAGGCAGGTAAATCTAACAGAAAATCTAACAAAAATTGTATGGTGAGTACCCAGCATTTAGTTGAAAAGGAACTGAAGTAAAAAACAATGTAATGCTCGGTGCACACGATACGTTTTTTCCACTCGATTTTCCATCCGATCATTTTTTCCGCTCGATTCGCTGCTCGATTCTGCGCACGATTCTCTTATCTTCCGCTCGTTTTTCTTATCTTTTTCCATTCACTTCTATGAGAAATCGACCCAAAAAAACGAACGCAAGGAATATCGGACATGCCGAAAATTATCCATCGAACCCATCCATCGAGCGGAAAAACATATGGTGTATTCCCAGCATAATGAATAAAATTGCTTATCTGTTTTACAATATTCATTTATAAATTATCCAGTCATGTTTGCCAGTTGTAAAATCTTTCCCCTTTCTAATTTACATTCTAAAATGTATCCCGTGGCAACATCTGAGGGCCCATTTCCACTATCGCGAATTCGCATGCGTTTTTCGCATGAAAATTCGCATAGCAATACAAGTGAATGGGACTGTTTCCACTTGTCAGGATTTCTGAGCGTTTTTCTGTGCAGAAAAAATCTGCACGGCAGAGCCATCAGAATTCGCATACCTCATACCGCTGTGCGAATCGCATACAATGTATTTTAGGGCTCGTTTCCACTGTTGCGGTGCAGACCGCCTGGATTCCACCGCGGACGAAATTTGCATGCGGATGCGCTTCAGCATGCTGGTTTCCCCGCGATTTGGCATGCGATTTCGAATGGCTAGAAAGCAGGCGAATTTAACCATGTCACTACCTGTGTAAATTTCCATAGCCTTACATGCGAAATCGTACGCGAAATTGCGGGGAAAACCGCATGACAAAGCCGCATGCGATTTCCCTATTAAAAGCATTGCGGGCAATTCGCCCGCATTCCTGCCGCACGCGAAATCTGACGGCTCTGCCGTGCAGATTTTCCCCACACACCAAAACGCACCCGCACGACGCACAAGTGGAAACAATCCCATCCACTTGTATTGCCTATGCGAATCCGCATGCAGTGCCTGCATGCGGATTCGCTATAATGGAAATGAGCCCTAATAGGAAATTCGCATGCAGTTTGGGTATGCGAATTTTCATGCTAATTCGCATGTGAATTCGCATAGAAACAATGCAAAATCACACCAGCACTGCCATGGTTAAATTCGCATACATTGTCATCCATGTGAATTCGCATAAAATTCGCATAGACCCGCATGCGAAATTCGCATCCGCATGCAAATTTTTCCCGCTACGATTCCCACCGCACAAGTGGAAATGCAGCCTCAGTCCTGCCAGGTGATCTCTGCGGAATGTTGGTTTACTGAGAGTTCTAAAGTAGACAATATGCCTGGTTTCCCAGAATACTTTGGGAGGAGAATTCCACATAGCCAATTAGCCTAGGCTGTGATATCACTCGGCACGCAGGGCTGCATACCAATATAAAGCAATGTATAAATATTGCAACTGTTTCTGATGCTGAAACAAGTAATATTACAATAAAGGACAAGCAGATGCTTTCAGCCTTGGGAAACTGTACTTTTTTGGCCAGCCGGTGACCAATGTCCACAGGTACACCACTCCTATTAGCCAACATACAATAAGCAAAGAAGGACAAAGCACTCAGAGGCTGTGAGCAGAAATAAGCTCTAGTGGAGCAGCAAGGTAACACACACGCAATGTTTTGGGCTGAGCCCTTCCTCAGGTGTGACACGTTGTGTGTGTTACCTTGCTGCTCCACTACAGCTTATTTCTGCTCACAGCCTCTGAGTGCTGTGTCCGTCTTTGCCTATAATATAATAAAAGTGGGTATTCTGAGTAATTTACTGCATTCTACTGTATGTCACTACAGTGCCTCTTTAAAGGGAAGGTTCAAGCAAAATTAAAAAATGAGTTTCACTTACCTGGGGCTTCTACCAGCCCCATGCAGCCATCCTGTGCCCCATCCTGTGCCTTCGTAGTTACTCACTGCTGCTCCAGTCCCCTGCTGGCAGCTTGCCGACCTCGGAGGTCGGCGGGACGCATTGCGTACATTTTTACGCATTCCTGCTAGTGCAGGAACATTAACACATATGTATTTACGCGTTACTGGTTCAATGCGTACATTTTTACGCATTGAACCAGTAATGCGTAAAAATGTATGTGTTAATGTTCCTGCACTAGCGGGAATGCGTAAAAATGTACGCAATGCAGCCCACCGACCTCCGAGGTCGGCAAGCTGCCAGCGGGGGACTGGAGCAGCAGTGAGTGACTACGAGGGCACAGGATTGCTGCATGGGGCTGGTAGAAGCCCCAGGTAAGTGAAACTCATTTTTTTATTTTGCTTGGACATTCCCTTTAACCCCCCTGGCGGTATAAAAAAATTCCGCCAGGAGGCAGCGCAGCAGTTTTTTTTTTTTTTTTTTCTTATATCATGTAGCGAGCCCAGGGCTCACTACATGATAGCCGCTGCTCAGCGGCATCCCCCCGCCCGCTTCGATCGCCTCCGGCGTGCAGCAAAAAAAAAAATTAAACAAATTGGCCCAGCAGGGCCGGAGAAAACCTCCTGCGCGGCTTACCCCGGTAGTTCGGGGTTACCGCCAAGGAGGTTATTAAAGTTGTGTTAGGGGTGGCACAGAAGTGTGAAGGAAAATGCTCTTGCTGTGCTGTGCAGCATGAAAGTCCCCGGTTCCAATCTGTACCAGGTCACTATCTGCAGGTTTGTATGCCCCTCCCCCCTGCATTAGTGTGGGTTGCCTCTGGGCACTCTGATTTACCTCCACATCCCAAAAACATACATGTAAGTGAGGTGAAGTGACTCCCTCCCAAAAATTGTCCTTAAGCTAAATACTCACGGGATTGGGGAACCTCACAGCGACACCTTCCGACGAAAGAGGTTCTCAATCCATCTTCCTGCCCGTGGGAACACGCAATGTCACACAACGGGCACGAACGAGAGTTCAAACAATCGCAGCGCTTGTGCAGGAATAGTCGGGTATCTTAAAGATCCGATCTGCCGTGGCGGTCATTATTCACATCCATTGCAAAGCATTGTTCTCCTAATCGTGGACCAGTACCCATGTTGTGACATCACTCATCTCTTTAAAAAATCGCCACTCGTCAGAAGCAGTGGTGGGCCGCAATTTTGCATATTTTGCAATGGCAATGCAAAATTTCGGAGAAAATCGTAATCTATTTGGTATGTAATAGTAATATTTCATAATTTTGCGTAATTGTTCGCATAATTTTCGTGTAATTTTGTGTCGACTTTGGCAGTGAATAGCAAAGCCCCCATACTTGCTATTGCTACCAAAATTGCTACATATGTTAAGGGGAATATTGGGTACAAGTCAAAAAAATTATTTTTCAAAAACACCTTGTAGTTCTTGAGAAAATTAATTTAAAATATGCAAAGAAAATGTTTTTTAAACCGTCATGTTTCAGGGTGCGTTTCCACTAGTGCGGTGGGAAATCGCCGCGGATTCTCCGCGGACGAATTCGCATGCAGGAGCGAAATCGCATGCGGTTGTATGCGAATTTTACCGCGAATTCGCATACGATTTTGCATGGATGACGCTGTGTGCGAATTTAACAATGTCAGTGCCTGTGTGCTTTTTCATTGATTTCATGCGAAATCGTATGCGAATTCGCATGAAAATTCGCATGAAAAAACACCATGCGAATTCCCTATTAAATACATTGTATGCGAATCGCATGCGTGTGTGCGGTGTCCGAATTCGGATGGCTCTGCTGAGCAGATTTTTCCTGCACAAGAAAACGCTCCGTTTTCCTGACAAGTGGACACAGGCTCATTCACTTTTATTGGTTATGCGAATTTGCATGCGGGGAACGCATGCGAATTCGCATTAGTGGAAACGCACCCTCAGAGTTTAAAAAACGTTTTTTCTATTTTTTTTTTTCACTTGTGCCCCCACTATTCCCCTTGTATGGAGCAATTTTGGTGTCAATAGCATGTAATGGGGGCTTTAGTATTCATTGTTACAGCATGAAATTACACGAAAATTACACAACATTTTTAGCGAAATTACGAATAACCATACGAAGTCAATTTAATGTACAAAACATAATTACGTGTAGGCATAATTGCAAAAATGTATGTGAAAATGTGTGTAATCATAATTACAGAGGCGTAGCTAAGGAGCTGAGGGCCCCGATGCAAGTTTTACAATGCCCCCCCCCCCAGCATTCTATACATATGGTGCACCAAAACCTGCCAATGGCAACTACAGTGTTAGAGGTGCAAGAAGGGGATGGGGAACAGTTTGTTAATGATTACCACTATTCAAAGTATCTATAGATATAGAAGTGATTATTATGAGCACAGGACCAATAGAGAGCTAATACTGCAGTTGAGGCAGGGCCCCGATGCAGTTGCAAACTCTGCAACCCCTGCGTAATTAGCTGATTACGATCATTGCAAAAGAATCACAAGGTGAATTATGGGCCTTTAGCCTACGGTAGGGACCCAGGACTAGGACTATGCTCTGTAAAGCACTTCAAAAGATACCCGCACTATATAAATACACATTAATAATGTCTGTGTGTTTTTAATCTCATTGTTTGCTTAAATGGGTCAGAGCGTAATAGGATGCTTAGTATAGAACAATGAGTCCATTAATGACATGTCCATCCAGGCCTCACTGGCCGGAACTGGGGAACAGATTCATCAAGTGGGCACATCAGACATCAGTCCAGCAGAGTTAGATACTGGTAAATTTGCCACAATTACCGGTATTTGGTTGGTGCACATTGAGTTCAGCATAACGTTACTAACCTGAAATTGAATCCATAGCCACTTACAGTATATGAGACTGTATGGCTTTCAGTATGACCAGGACAAAATCCAGCAGCCTATTTTGACATGTCATGGTTTTTATATGCCTTCTGCAATTGCTGTCTGGAAATTGTTGCAGGCAGGTCCTGTACTATGCTCTGGAACCAAACTACAGCTGGCATAGCTGCTGAACGATCAGGTCAGAAAACTGTTCCCTCATTGAAGTGAATGGAACACAGAAATCAGTAGTGCTGAATTCGAGCAATCGTGGACAGGAACAGCACAGTTTTCACTTGTGTTTGAGGCTAGGTGCACACATAGCAGAAACGCTAGCGTTGCGGAAAATGTTGCACTTTTGCCACTAATGGAAGGCTATGGGCCACAGGAAAAAATGCATATAAAAACCGCATATGCGTTTTATATGCGTGCGTTTTCAAAAATGCTGGTTTTGTTGCATACTATGCAAAAATGCATCAAAAACGATCATAGTGAAAGTCAATAAAAACGCAATGGTATGCGTTTTTCATGCGTTTTTCTATGCATTTTTGTACGAAAAATTGTTTTGTGATGTACTTCCGCTTCCTGTTGTCTTCCTATTAATTTGCATAAAGCGTAATTGTAAAACGCATGAAAAACGCATACAAGACGCTTGTGTTTTGTATATGCGAACCCGCAAACGCATTAAAAAGCATGCAAACCGCTTGAAAAACGCATTTGCATTTTGAGCTCTGGTACACTTTAAAGGAATACTTAACTGAAAAAAAAATTATCTTTACTCACCCGCTCCGATCAGGCTGGGAACGAGGGTGATTCTCCGCGATCCCAGCTGCTATATCACCCTCTATACTGCTATAGTGTTTATATATACACTATAGCAGCATAGAGGGTGATATAGCGGCTGGGAACGCGGAGAATCACCCGCGTTCCCAGCCTGTCGGCGGCTGCCGCCGAACCTGGAAGTAGCCGCCGGCGAGGACAGGACGATTGGAACGGGGCTGCGAGGGCACCATACAGCTTCAGGGGGCTGAGGGATGCCCCGGGTGAGTAAAGATCATTTTTTTTTCACTTAAGTATCCCTTTAAGGAACTACAAGTCCCACAATGCATTGTGGGAGTCTGACAGCCAAAGTCAAGATTCATAAAGGCAAATGCATTGTGGAACTTGTAGTTTAGTTCCTTAAAGCGGACCCAAACAAACTTTTTTTTTATTAAAAATATTTAGTTGCACCACTCGGACACATACAAAGATAAATAAACACTCCTTCAAGCCTATGAGCATTTCAGTGGATGCTTTTCACCCTTCTATTTTCATAACTAGGGTTATACAGGTGGCAGCCATTAGCAATTCCTCCATTGCCAGACACCATCTACTCCAGCATTTTGCCGGATTTTGTCCCGGCAATATGAAAGGAAGGGAGGGGTTCCTCCAATAAATGTAAAATATTTTATATTTGTCATCATGCAGCTGAAAAAAAGCTGCTATTTATCATTATAATTTAGAAAATAGATTTTATTTCTGAAATCTTGTATTTTTAATTTGGGTCCACTTTAACAGCTGGAGAGCCAAGTTTGCAGATCACTGGGCTAGTATCTATATGGTCTATATGGTGAGGGTATTCAAGTCTCCCTGATTGATTACACCTGGAAAGAACATATCTGAAAAAAAACAGATGACTAGAACGGCTGGAATCAGTAGTTTCAGTTACATTCGGTCTAAAGTTAATATAGGGGCACTATAGCAAATTAGGCATTTTGTAATTGATAGAAATAATCAAACAAGTGCTGCTGCCGAACTAATTCTTCCTAGCTATGCTGCTTTATCTTCCCTGAGGTCCCAGCACTTCAGCAGGCTCTGGTGTGCACACCTCCGTGTGGCTGTCCAACACTCAAGTGTATTCTCTGCTCTGTGGCTTCCCCGCTGAGGGCTCGTTTCCACTGTTGCGTTGCGGATTCATAAGCGTTTCTAATTAGCATCTGTATGCGGAATTGCAGCGTTTTGCGAATTCGCATGCGAATTTTCATGCAAATTCGCATGCGAATTCGCATGCGATAGTTCTATGCGATTTTAACCCTCTCAATGCCACTGAAAGGCAAAAAGGAAGTTGTCATGACAGGAAGAGGTTTTCCCATATACATTCCTATAAAAGGTGTTGCCACGTGGGTTTGTTGAGGAAGATAGAGTTGGTTGTGTTTTGTGGAGTTTGGAGGATGAGTGAAATGGAGGAGATAGTGTTGTTGTCGATGATGAACAATTTGCAGTTTTTCATGGCGAGGCTGCGGCGGAGGAGGAGGGTTCCACCTCGTCAGAGACACCGTTATTGGGTGCATCCTCTGGTGGTGGAGAGGCCTCAAAAAGGCCAGTTTGCACTCCTTTATGAGGATCTTCGTAGCCACCCTGTGAAGTTTTTCAACTACACACGGATGAGTATTAGCACGTAAGTATTTAATGCATCTTTTGTTTAAGGTGTATTGGAAAGTGAGATATGTATAGTAAAGAGTTGTGTTATTTGTTCCTCAGTTTCGATTACCTGCTGGAGACTTTGGGACCACATTTACGTAGGGAGAATACCTGGTATCGTGATGCGGTGATTCCAGAGGAGAGACTTTTGGTGACGCTAAGGTACGAATCCGCCCTTTTAAATGTATTTCATGTGTACATTGTTAAATGCTGTACATTTACATCCGCTAGGTGGTCCATGCACATAGCTAAAGCAACTCTGTGTTGAATTCAACTTAAAACATCACTTACAAACTGAAGGCTGAGTGAGTTTGGCACCGTGCATGGGCCACCCAGCAGTTCACAAGGACTATTGACTGTTGGTCATCATTGTCATCAACGTGTATAAGATGCTATATTATGGGTTTTCAGATTTGTGTTGTCCTTTTGAAGTGAGGACAAAGTAACACTGGCCAAACCATACGGATGTCATTCGAGGCAATGTAGATGTGTGTATGCATTTTCAACTTACTGTTGCTAGGTTTCCTTTTTGGAGCATGTATTACAAAAGTGCACAATGCCACTTAAATCTCATTACTGTGTTTGCTGCAGTATACTGGCTGGTTTCATCTTCTTCTGGTTCATGTGGACCATACATATATTAGTTGTCTTACAATGGTAAAAAAAGTAGGCAGACACCAGTTATGCATGAAATTTTTTACTAGCATGTGTTTATAACGTTTATAATGTGTGTAAGTGCTAACTTGTGTTGTAATCACACAAACTTTGCAACACTAACAAGTAGTCCAACATGGTATAAAGAGCGACCTTTTCTTCACATTAGCATGTTTTTGAAAACATAAGGGCATACATAAAGGTGGGAAAAGGAAGTGGCAACGTTTGCCACCCACATAAGGAGGAGATCCTGCTGTTGCTAACTGCACGTCATCGATCGACTTACCCTACAAAACCCCCTTAGTTTGTGATCCCCCGGATGTAGAGTCTGTGGTTGTTTATGATGTCTGAGTCATGTGAGTGTCTCCGGAGCCCCTTTCATTGCATCCTGACCCAGTGTTGTGATTGAAGCCAATGTGAATGGCTAATACACATGGTAGTGAGACAATGACATAGGCTGCAGAGTCACTCTCATGACTGTGGCGTCATACACAATACAGACAGAGGCTGTGAGATGTGGTGTTTAATGATCCACTCTCATCAACAACAGAGGCCGCACATCTTCATCAGTACCCTCACAACCAGAAGGTGGTTGCGCCTCATCTTTTCCAGACTGCACCGTATGTAAAAATCGTACGCAACTTCTCAGCATCCCAGCATACAATATACTTTATGTGTCATTCCAGTGACAAGGAATTGAAATTACAGGAGTGACACAGGAAGTATAGTGTAGGCTGGGATACGGACAAGCGGTGCATGATGCTAGCATGCAGTGGAGCGCAGACAAGATGAGGCGGACCCACCTTTCAGTAATCTATAGGGGGGGAGCATCCGCCAGGAGCAGCAGCTGTATTGTTATGTTTGAACATGCTGAAATATTATACTTTTCCCACACTAAAGGCAGCCATCAAAAATATATCCTTATGTAGGTTGGTCTGTGCTGCACTCAACAGAGTGTGCATCCTCCAAAAAATGTAACAAATGTACAACATAACTACAGCAAACATGTTACATGTGCGATTTACTCCGTCGCATCATAATCAAACATTAATCTAGTCATGGACATTTCAGATCCTTAAGAAGCTGAGGGTGCTGCTGGGCCCTCGAGGGTATGATAGGAACGTGTTTCAGGAAGTGGAGTTGGGTTCCTATTATATGTTTCGGCCAAATCGGCTCCCGGCCGAGACATTGATGATGTTGCTCGGTGTGTCCGGGGCATTGAAAGCATCTGTGAGTGAGGCATGCTACTGTAGGTTTGACCTTGCTGTATCCACGAGTGTTGAGACTCTGACCTATGAACTGGCATTGAGTGATCAGAGCCCCAACACTCTTGGTAGGTACCCTGATTCTGTCCACGCAAAACACTGCGGTCTAGGTGTGAGCCCTGCTTATTACCATGGTTGCCATCATGGTCTTGCCGTGTTTTTTCAAGGTATTTTCGTGCCACTTGAATGAATTCCACATGTACATCTGCATAATACCGTGGGTCAATGTCCTGTAGGTAAGGGACTACAGAGATAGCTATTTTGTATGTTACATTAGACTCGATTTGTCTTTGTCGCTCCTCCTTTTCCCTTTGTCGCTCCTCGGTTTCCCTTTGTCGCTCACGGTTTTCTTTGAAGTAATCCAAAATTTGGTGGTAGGTTTTGTTCATGTGAGCTATATGTGCGTTTTCCTCTTCCTCCACTGCTGAAGGCCTCACTCTTTTTGGCCTACTTGCTGCTCTAGGTCGCGGTCTCACTGTGTTCTGAGACGAGTTTACGCTCCCACTTGTATGAGTGGATGCCACCTCGGAATTAAGTTCCCCAACATTTGAGTTGCTGTGTGCCGAGGCACAACTACTGTCGCTGTCGGCCACCACATTAGCTGAAGTGTTAAAACTATCCTCTGTTCTGAAAGATACAAGGAAACAAAGACCCCAGTGTTTCATTATATGTGTCAACATATGTGGAGTACCTTAACAAATTAGCCTATATCCATGCCAACACACATGTAAGTGGAGTGTCCATTTACATACACATGTGTGTACATAGTATGGTTCATGGAGACCGGACACTTGTTTAGGTAGCACATCAAACAGTACTTTGAATCATGATAAAGATGTTATGTGCAACCGAAAGAGCTGTTAGGCTTCCCTCAGCCATAGTATACATCTCAACGTGTGTGGCATAGGCAAATGTATGTGTGTCTTGTCATGGATAGTGGCTAAATGGTCATGTAGGCTCAAAATAACAACATTACATGTGAATGTACCTTCGAGGTTCATATATGGCCCGCAGAAAGGACAACAATTCAAAGTTCTTGTAGGTTGGTGGGGCTGTTGCAGCACTACCACTTTTCTCCAATTTGCGTAGTTTGGTCAATTCTTTTTTGTACGTGTCCCGTACGGATCTCCACTTATTCATATAGAATTTGACTGTAGAGAAAAGAGAAGGAAACAGAACATTAATTAATCTTTTTGTTTTCTATCCCTAGGTTTTTGGCCAGTGGGCAATCGTTTGCTTCATTGCATTTTGCCTACCGTTTGGGCAAAAGTACGATCTCGTACATAGTGAAGGAGATGTGTCTCGTCATCTGGAGCCAACTTCATGGCACTTTTATGGCTGTCCCTAACCGTCAACGCTGGGAGGAGGTCTCAAATAAATTTTGGAACAAGTGTAGGTTCCCCAATTGCATTGGAGCCGTGGATGGCAAACATATCCGACTCGTGCAGCCACCACACAGCGGCAGTCAATTTTTCAATTACAAAAAATTCTTCTCCATAGTACTTATGGCAGTTGCTGATGCCGAGTACAAATTAATATATATTGATGTTGGGGCCTATGGAACAGCAAGCGATTCACAGATATTCCGGAACAGCAACTTGTGGTTTGGCTTGGAAAATGGGCTGCTGGACTTGCCACCACCGACCCCATGGCCTAGGACCTCCAATCCACCTTTCCCCTACACCTTGGTGGGTGACGAGGCTTTCGCTCTCTCTCGCCATGTCATGCGGCCATACTCATCAAGTCACTTGAATGACCGCACAACGCATTTCAATTATCGTTTAAGCATGGCCAGGCGAATGGTGGAATGTAGTTTTGGCATTTTGAGCAACAAATGGAGGGTGCTTCATACACCTATCAATTTGAAGCTTGAAAATGCGGTGGCAGTCGTGAAAGCTGCATGTATCCTTCACAATGTAATAATTGAAAAAGAAGGAATGTCTGTGGAGGAAGTCAATGCAGTTGACGTTACACCGCTAACTGGCTTAACTTGGAGTGGAGGTCAGCACAGTAATGAGGCACTGCGTAATCGTGACTGTATGTCTCATTACTTCCAAAGTGCCGCTGGCACAATGTAGAGATATATGCATTTCTATACAAATAAAATTTTGTAACATTTCATTGTTGTACAATGATTGATTGGAAGCAATTACACATTCATATACATGACCCTTCTGGGTGCTATGGGTCTTTGATGTTACATTACTAGACATTTCCAGACGAATGACATCAACCAACCTACCGATACAAAATGTACGCACAACTCACAAATGCAAGGCAGACATGACATCACCATACACTGCGTGTATTCGTTGGTGAATGGGCGGCAAACGTGGTGTCATCCCCCCGTTATGGACTGCAATACCACTTGGTTTTGCAGTTGACAACAAACATTAGCACTTTTGTGCGCAACATATACATGAGGCAGCTACAAATGGGGGGGGTGGGGGGCCAGGGTGTAATGTACGGTAGTATGACTTAACAGTGGCCTGTGGCAAGTACGAGGGGAACACGTGGGTTTGAAATTATGGGCCATTAGGCATTTTGCAATGTAGCAAACAATCGACACAAAGCATATAACAAGTGCAAAGATCAGCACTCACCTTCCACCTTTCTCTTGGAAGATGACAACTCATCCCAATCCGGAGTGAATTCCTCAGCTATATGTTGCCAGGTCCTCCTAATCAGTGCTTTGTCCTTATAGCCTGGAAGGGTTTTATCATAAATAAAGGCATTTTCCTGGACCAAGGCTACCAGGCTCTCAATTGTATATTCCATGGCTGCAGGTCGTTTTGTAATAAACAGGAAACAGGAAAGCAGGTTTTTATTTGATTTGTTGGCCTAGTTCAATAAAAAAAAACCTTTATTGTACGCGTTTTCGCTTGCGATTTCGCATTAAATAACGCATTGGAATCCGCATGCGAATTCCCTATTAAATACATTACGTGCGATTCGCATACGATTCGCATGCATTCCACTCGCAGGCGAAATCGCTGGCTGTTTTGAGCGTTTTTAGAACGCACAAAAAAACGCAACACGCAAACGCACCAGTGGAAACAGGTCCATTCGATTTCATTATGTGTGCGAATCCGCATGCGTTGGACGCATGCGGATTTGCGATAGTGGAAACGAGCCCTCACTGTTTAGCCCCGCTACAGTCCATCATGAACTCTGCTGCAGGACATCCACCTCTCATCCCGCTTCTCCAGCCCAACCCCCCTCTGTTAGTCCCTTCACTGTCTGCCAGTTACACCTCATCCACCTCTCCTCTAACTTCTCCAGCCCTATCCCCCTCTGTCAGACCCTTCCCTGTCTGCTAGTTACACAATGGATACAATTTAAAATTCTTCCTCTTGTCTACAAAGCTCTCCACAACCTAGCTCCTTTTTTTTCTAAATAAACTTATTTCCAAATAGCATCTTACACGCAATCTCCGCTCTACTAACAATATTCGCCTGGAACTCTGGTCACCTCTTCTCACTCCCGCTTAAAAGACTTCTCCTGATCCTCTCTCCTACTCTGGAACGCTCTCCCTCAACACATCCACCACTCACACACACTTGAGAAAGAAAGAAGAACCGAGAGCCCAATATGGTGTAGTATGTACAGGCAAAAGGGGTAATTGAAAAGAGTATAAATGAAATACTCACAAACCAGGGTTACCTCCAGGCAACCACTGTATAGGCAGGTGAGGAGATTAGCCTGTCCCCACTCAGGATTAAGAAGTCGCTCTCTGTAGATATGAAGAAGATGGGGTATCCCCCTCCACCAAGGGTGGACGTTAGACGTATAGTATACGAGAACAGAGGCGCCAACAGGATAAAAACACTGTTTAAAAACTTATAAAATTGCTTAGGAGGCAGTGGTGGACTTACCCCCTACAAGCAGGCACAACGACTGTGTATTCAAAACAGGTTAAATTTATTGGTACACTCCAGGGTTAGCTTGCAACGCGTTTCGCAGGTCAAGCCCGCTTCATCAGGCAAATACAGGAAGGAGTACACAGCAGTATGTCCGGGTAGAACCTGGCGCCTCAGTGCGCCACTGAGGCGCCAGGTTCTACCCGGACATACTGCTGTGTACTCCTTCCTGTATTTGCCTGATGAAGCGGGCTTGACCTGCGAAACGCGTTGCAAGCTAACCCTGGAGTGTACCAATAAATGTAACCTGTTTTGAATACACAGTCGTTGTGCCTGCTTGTAGGGGGTAAGTCCACCACTGCCTCCTAAGCAATTTTATAAGTTTTTAAACAGAGTTTTTTTTATAATCCTGTTGGCGCCTCTGTTCTCGTATACTATAACTCACACACACTTATCCTTTTTAAGTGCAATCTGAAAACTCACCTGTTCAGGCAAGCATACTCTCCTACCTAGGACACTTCGCCCACCATTTCTACCATCTCATACACAACTTCCCTTTACCTTCTGTCCTATCCCTTAAACCTTTAACTACTTTCTCCTCCTGGACGTAGCTCTACGTCCAGGAGGCCATGTGCACGCGTGTTCCCGGCCGCGGACCGTTAGCCATGGAATCAATGAATCGGGCTATGGTGCCCGATCACTGATTCCTCTCCCCCGCAGAAAAAGCGACAGCTTCTCTCGGAAGCCTTGGTTTTTCTGCCTCCTACGTCCCCCTATGTCCCTCTAAGCGTACATGTTACGCTTAGAGTGACGTCATGTAAACAAACCTAAGGTTGCCATCTTGTGGCCAAAAAGTAAAACTACATATACATTAAAAAAATAAAGTAAACATATATTTACATTTAACAAAATTACTATTTACATCAGACCCTCCCAAAAATACCCAAATAAAATGTTTAATAATAAAAAAAAACATTACAATAAAAAAAAACACAAATATTTACCTAAGGGTCTAAATTTTTTAAATATCTATGTAAAGATGAAATATTTCTATTTTTTTTTATTATAAGCTTGTAAATAGTGATGGGTGCAAAACAGAAAAAATGCACTTTTATTTCCAAATAAAATATTGTCACCATACATTGTGATAGGGACATAATTTAAATGGTGTAATAACCGGGACAAATGGGCAAATACAATACGTGGGTTTTAATTATGGAGGCATGTATTATTTTAAAGCTATAATGGCCGAAAACTGAGAAATAATGAATTTTTTCTGTTTTTTTCCTTATTCTTACTGTTAAAATGCATTTACAGTAAGGTAGCTCTTAGCAAAATGTACCACCCAAAGAAAGCCTAATTGGTGGCGGAAAAAACAAGATGTAGAGCAGTTCATTGTGACAAGTAGTGATAAAGTTATAGACTAATGAATGGGAGGTGAACATTGCTCGGATGTATACAGTGAAAATGACTGAGGGCTGAAGTGGTTAAGGGGCCCATAGACTGATCGATTTAAGCCTTCTAACGAATCGATCGGAAATCGATTCTATCGAACCAGCTGATCATTCTGAAATCTATTGGAAATCTGTTCCTAGTTTGTGGCACACATCACATCAGATAGATTCCTGTCAGATTCGACTTGACTGGCATCTGACAGAAATCTATGTGATTGAATCTGCTGCAAATCTATACGTGTATGGCCACCTTTGGACCTAAGGCCTTATTGTATTGTAAGGCCTTTTGGCCAGGATTCTCTTCCCCTTTTGTCTCACAATGCTGTGTAATGTGTTTGCATATCTCCCACCCCTGTGTAAAAATCTGTAGTTGTTTTGTTCACTGCTTCAGTGGTAATCCACCCTCATCTTTTATTGTTAATTGTATTGTTTATTTTGTATTGTTATACTCTGTATGCTATTGTACAGCTGGCACGAAAGATGCGGGTGCTATATAAATCAATAATAATAATATTGCACATGAAAGAGTAATGGACATGCCCAGTAGCACAGGGGTGTCCACATAAGAGCCTGCTAAAGTGTCGGGGCCTCAGAGAAGCTATAGCAGTGGTAGGATATGTTTGGCAGCGTGAGGGAGATGAGGGAGGTAGGAACTTACCACCGTTCCCACTTCATCCTTGTAGAGGGAGAAATTCTGCACAAAAATTGCACTCACTTCTGATGTCGCCCACAAGTGAATGAGCTGGTCGCGGTCGGCACCTCCATTGCTAACTATACAAGCGACAGGTTGCCCACTCATTAGGTGAATTATGTAAAGGCTCTGCATATTTTTTTTTATCATTTCTTTTTTTTTCCAATACTTCCACCACATGCTTGTTTGATTATTTATATCAATGCCTAATTCCTATAGTGCCCATTTAAATTAATTGGCAGATCATGAACTTGGGAGATAGTATTTATCCAGGCTTACATCCCTCCTCTGTCCTAAGGTACAAGACAGAGGAGGGACACACTTTTTCCAGCATCACAGACATTAGAAACGCTGGCCCATATGCAATTAACTTTTCACTTGAGTTCTCTCCTAGGAGATAATTTCTAATCTTCAACTTAGAATAACCTTACAGCACTTTGCAATGAAAAAAGTATCAAAATGTAGGTGAAAAAGTCGTATCAAAATTATTTTGAGTATTTTTTATTTCTTTTGCTCTTTGGTGGTTTAACCCCCTTGCCGTTCCAATTGTGGCAAGGGGGCAGCGCACTTTTTTTTTTTTATTTTTTTTTTAAATCATGTAGCTAGCCTAGCGCTAGCTACATGATAGCCGCTGACAAGCGGCATCTCCCTATCATCTTCGATCGCCGCCGGCGACCTACGCAAGCAGGAAATCCCGTCGGGACATCAGAGGGAATCCCGATCCACCCCTCAGCGCTGCCTGGCACTGATTCGCCAGGCTGCGCAGGGGTCTGGGGGGGGGGGCTCGGCGGGTAGTGGCGAATCAGCGGGTAGCGGCGGCGATCGCGTACCACACGCAGCTAGCAAAGTGCTAGCTGCGTGTAGGAAAAAAATTATGCAAATCGGCCCAGCAGGGCCAGAGCAAACCTCCTGCGCGAGTTACCCCGAGCTCAGCTCGGGATAACCGGCAAGGAGGTTAAAAGGCATTTTATTGTCAATGTTAATAATATCACCTAGGAGAAAACTTAGGGTGAAAACGTGAATTGCATATGGCCCGCTGTGTCTTTTGGATCTGATTGTGTGTACCTTTTCCTATACCTCTGAAGAAGCTGCCTCTGGCCACGAAACACGTGTCAGGCAATCTGTGTCCTCTGCATACGGAGATACGTGTTACTTCATGTTGTATGAAACCGGAAGAAATTTGTGAAAAAATAAATGTGATGCATTCTTTATAGTGAAGTGAATAGGACTTTACGCCTGCTCTATTTAAACCCCTATTTGGGATTTTTGGGGGGTATTGTATAAATCTGTACATTTACGTTGAATTGACGACACAGATTTATTAACAGATTAGGTGGATCGAATGATAATCAGACTGTAAGATACGAGTCTAGCTGAGAAGTCGCAGACACATGACAAACATGTTTAAAGATGGGCGGCAACTTTTTTACAATTATGGTGAGGTTTCAAATTGTTGCTATTAAAAGACCCACACAGAATTCAGCAGTTATTATTGAAGTAAACTCAGTCCTACACCCTCAGGGGATGCTGAGCCAGGGTGTCAATGGGCCGTTAGGTCAGACATTGATGAGATCACTGCAACAATCCCAACAATCCAGAGAGGGGAAAAAAAGGTGCAAGAATCCAAAACTGTACCTTAAATCAAGCATGTTTAGGTTGCCGTATCGAAGGCTCGGTGTGCCAGGAAAATGACGAATGGCATTATCTCATTCCTCAAACAACCCGATGTCTTAAATCACGCTGTCCCTCCTGTCAGTCCCCCCTCTGCCCCTTCGGGGTGCCGCTATATTTACATCCCACCAGGATACCCGCCAGCCTCGTAAAGAAAACAACGCTGAAAAGAACACAACACGTTCTCTTCTAGAAAACACGAGGCGACGGTGGAAACTTTCATAGTCAAACAAATGACGACGAGGACATTTCACAATCGCAGCAACACCTTCCTCATCTGCAGCAATTTCAGGAATTACATAATAAATAATTTCCCCCAAATTGCCTGATAATTGTCGGGTTGTTTCTCATTACCGCCTCGGCAGCGCAGGGAAAATGTTGTTTTAAGATGACAACATGGTGACATAAGCCCGGGCTACGGACAGAGGAAGTTCTGTTCAGGCATCTTCGGGATGATAAAAGGTGAAATTGCGGGGGCCAGCTGCTAAGCGACTGAAGCCGTGTCTCCAGAAATACGCATCTGCCAAATGTAAACACCGTACCGGCGTTCAAGCCAAGCGCCAAAATCTACATTTGATGTAGAACTTTGCAAATTCTGTTCTGCCCCAGTATTGGGAGGCAGCCTAATTCAACGGTGGTTCTGTCAGAACCCCTTCCTTCGTTTAATCAGAAAGGGGGACTCAACGCTCAAAATAAAATTCTCAAAATAAATTTTAAATAATGTTGATATCCTAATAATATAAAATAGAATATTTTCTTTTTTTACGAGAACATTTCTATTTTAATACATCACAAACTCTTCAAAAATTCTTGCCATTCCATACTTTTTGTATGTGGACTCCTAGGACTCCAGCATAAGAAAAATGTGAGCATGGCCAGCTTCAGTGACTTGGGGTGTCAGATGAAGTCACTGTGAGTGTGCGTAATGCAACTCCAGCGGTTGGAGGGCTGGAGGTGTCATGGTTGAGTCTGACTCTTGGCAGGCTTTACGAGTCCATGAAGGCTTTTGGTGGAAACAAGTGTAGGTTTAACCCATTACCAGCTTCAATAGAGTTATCTCATTTAAGATTAGTGCACTGCTTTTGACCTCAGTCAGCAGAACTCATTGAGCTGTAAATTCTCAGAATGCTTTTATGTCTCTCTACTAGCAGAGGATATAGAAACTTATTGTCTCACACTGTCCACTAGTGACAAGTGGCCATAAATACACATTACAGCAGTACTATTTAGTAGCAAACAAATGTAACAAATTAAGCACTTGCAAGCCTCTGAATAAATTGGCTGGCGGCTGCTAAAGGGTTAAGACTTGTTTATTATTGTAAATAAGGCTATTTTATTAAACACATTTGCAATTAATGCCATTTTTATGGTTTTGCGGTTTTCCCCTTAGTTCTAAAAGTGGAGAAACCCTTTAAAATATATTACTTTTAAAGGGTTTGCTCCAACTTTTTAACATTTCTTAAATAATTTAATTCAACAGAAAAACTCAGACTCCTTTTTATAAATCACCTTAAATGGACACTTAAGTCAAACAAAAAAAAACAACTTTTACTCACCTATGGCTTCCAATAGCCCCCTGCAGCTGTACGGTGCCCTCGCTGTCTCCCTCCGTTCCTCCTGGCCCCGCCAGCAGCCACTTCCTGTTTCGGTGACAGGAGCTGACAGGCTGGGGATGCGAGTGATTCTTCGCATTCCCAGACATATTAGCACCCTCTATGCTGCTATATGGTATATGATATATGCTATAGCAGCATAGATGGCGTTATTGTGGCCAGGAACGCGAAGAATCACTCGCGTCCCCAGCCTGTCAGCTCCTGTCACCGAAACAGGAAGTGGCTGCCGGCGGGGCCAGGAGGATCGGAGGGAGATGGCGAGGGCACCGGACAGCTGCAGCGGGCTATTGGAAGCCCCAGGTGAGTAAAACTCATTTTTTTTTGTTTGACTTAAGTGTCCCTTTAAGGTGGCCACACAGGCAGCAATCTAGTTAGCCAATTAGAGGAATTTTACCTCATTCATATAGTATGAAGACATTCACGAGAATTATATTCAAGTTCACACTACACATAAAAAATGTTCCATTTTCCGCAGCAGAGAAAAAAGAAAAATGGACAAGTAGATGGATCCTATGTTATTTGTGTGAGCTGTTCAGACTTCTTCATTTTAAATACATCTGTTTAAACAGCATTGGTATCAGAACGCAAACTTAGGTCCAATAGAATGTTTCAAGACACCACATTAACTTCTGCTGAATACGGAAACAGTGAAAGTCTATGGGAATCTGGACAGCATCTGCTCTCACTAGGCCTTTTCTCTAACCTATCATATTTTTGTCTTCTCACCTTCTGTCTTGTCACCATCAGCTTTCATCTGTCCTTCTTTTTTTTTTTTTTTCTTTTTTAAAACTCAGCGAACCCATGGTACTGTACCCAAGAGAAAAATTAGCTTCATTGAAGCACTCCCATCATTGGGTATGGTTCGCATCATCGTTCGATTTTCCTTATTTATTTTCTTTCCTTTTATTATTATTAACTAGCTGATTGTCCGGCGTTGCCCGTGTATGTATTTGGCTGGTGTTGGCTCCGCCTACTTTTTCTAACCCTAACACACAATTACTCACTGACCAAGTTTGTGACCTTTGCGGTCTTTGGTATCAATAATCTGCAGTGAAATGAAACAAATCTGATTGGCTGTGTGTGGCTCCACCCCCTTTTCTGAATTTGAACCCCAGTCACCCAATAACCAACTGTACCAGGTTTCAGGCCTGTGCCATTATCAGTTCAAGAATGGTAGCAATTAAATATTCCCCTTGAAAAGCAACAGGTGATGTTTGATTCACTTTTGTAGGCCCCGCCCACTTTTCTGAATATTAATCCCAGTCACCCAGTGACCAACTGTGCAAAGTTTAAAAACCCTGCTAACAGAATGGCTGCAGTTTACATTTTCCCAGTGAAATTTGTATTTGTCTCCACCCACTGATGACCCGGCATTGCCCGGGTATGTATTTGACTGGTGTTGGCTCCGCCCACTTTCTAACCCTAACACACAAACACTCAATGACCAAGTTTGTGAGCTTTGGGGTCCTTGGCATCAATAATTTGTATATTCCCATAGAAATTAAACAAATCAGATAGGCTGTTTGTGGCTCCACCCCTCTCCAGCATTTGAACCCCAGTCACCCAATGACCAACTGTAGCAGGTTTGAGGCATCTGCTATTAACAGTGTAAAAATGGCAGCAATTTAAATATTCCACTTGAAAATCAACAGGTGAATTTTGATCGGCCATTATAGGCTCCACCCACTCCCTGAATATTAATTTCAGTCACTCAGTGACCATCTGGGCAAAGATTGGGAACCCTGAAATAAACAGTGTAAGAAGGGCTGCAGTTTACACTTTCCCAGTGAAATTTGTTTTTGGCTCTGCCCACTTTTTGTAACCTGGACACAAAGTCCCTAATCAATGCCCAAGTTTGTGAGTTTTGGGGTCTTTGGCATCAATAAATTGTATTTTCCCATGAAATGAAACAAATCTGATTCACTGTTTGTGGCTCTGTCCCCTTTTCTGAATTTGAACTTCAGTGACCCAATGACCGACTGTACCAGGTTTGAGACTTGTGCCATTAACAGTGCAAGAATGGCAGCAATTTTAATATTCTCCTTGAAAAGTGACGTGATTTTTGATTGGCATTTTTAGGCTCCACCCACTTTTCTGAATATTAATCCCAGTCACCCAGTAACCAGCTATGCTAAGTTTGAGAACCCTGCCATTAACAGTGAAGAAGGGCTGCACTTTACAATTTCCCAGAAAAATCTGTTTTTAACTCCACCCACTTTTTGTAAGCTTGACACACAGTCACTACTCAATGACCAAGTTTGTGAGCTTTTGGGTTCCTGGCATCAAAATTGTGCTAATGGAAAAAGTTTATCCAGCAAAGAAATCTGGCTGTTTTTGGCTCCGCCCCTTTACTGAATTTGAACCCCAAACACTTAACGACCGACTGTAGCAGGTTTGAAGCCTCTGCTATTAACAGTGTGAGAATGGCTGCAGTTTCAATATTGCCCTTGAAAATCAAAAGGTGAATTTTGATTGGCTCTTCTAGGCGCCACCTACTTTTCCGAATATTAATCCCAGTCCCTCAGTGACCAACTGTGTGAAGTTTGAGAACCCTGCCATTAACAGTGTAAGAAAAGCTGAAGTTTACATTTCCCCATGTAAAAAGTTAGTTGTTTTTGGCTCCGCCCACTATTTCTAATCTTGACATACAGTCACTTAATGACCAAGTTCATGAGCTTTGGGGTCTTTGGCATCAATAAGTTGCATTTTGCCATTGAAATTAAACAAATCTGATTGGCTGTTTTTGGCCCGCTCCCTTCAGAATGTAAACCCCAGTCTCCCAGTGACTGACTGTAGCAGATGTTAGGCCTCTGCCATTCAGAGTGCATGAATGGCAGCAATGTAAATATTCCCCTTGAAAATCAAAAGGTGAATTTTGATTGGCTGCTGTAGGCTCCACCCACTTATCTGAATATTAGTCCCAGTCACCCAGTGGCCAACTGTGTCACGTTTGAGAACCCTGCCAATAACAGAATGGCTGAAATCAACCTAACAAATCTGATTGGCTGTTTGTGGCTCCACCCCTTTAGTGAATTTGGACCCCAGTCACCCAATGACTGACTGTATCAGGTTTGAGGCCTCTGCCACTAACAGTGTAAGAATGGTAGCAATGTGAATATTCCCCTTGAAAATTAATAGGTACATTTTGATTGGCTGTTGTAGGCTCCACCCACATTTCTGAATATTCATCCCAGTCACCCAGTGGCCAATTGTGTAAAGTTTGGGAACCCTGCAATGTAAAAAATGAAGTTGTTGGCACCAGCCACTTTTTCTAACCTTGACATACTGTCACTCAATTATCAAGTTTATCAGCTTTGGGGTCCTTGGTATCAATACTTTGTATATTCCAATTGAAAAATAAACAAATCTGGCTGTTTGTGGCTCCGCTCCCTTCCTGAATTTGGACCCTAGTCACCCAGTGACCAACTGTACCAGGTTTGAGGCATCTGCTTTTACCAGTATAAGAGAATGGTAGCAGATGAAATATTCCCTTTGAAAATCAAAAGGGGAATTTTTATTGGCTGTTTTAGGCTCCACCCACCTTCCAAAATCTTAATCTGTGACCCAATGACCAACTGTGCAAAGTTTGAGAACCCTGCCATTACCGGTGTAAGAATGGCTGCCGTTTATATTTTCCCAGTAAAAGTTGTTTTGGCTCTGCCCACTTTTCGTAACCTTGACACACAGTCACTCAATGACCAAGTTTGTGAGCTGTCAGGTTCCAGGCATCAAAAATGTGTGAATGGAAGCAGTTTATCCACCAAGGAAATCTGATTGGCTGTATGTGGCCCTGCCCCTTTAGTGAACTTTGACCCCAGTCACCCAATGACCGACTGTAGCAAGTTTGAAGCCTCTGCCATTAAAAGTGTAAGAATAGCAGCAGTTTAAATATTCCCCTTGAAAATCAATAGGTACATTTTGATTGGCTGTTGTAGGCTCCACCCACTTTCTTGAATCTTAATCTCATTCACCCAGTGACCAACTGTGGCAAGTTTGAGAACCCTGCGATTAACAGTCTAAGAATGGCTGCAGTTTACATTTTCCCATTTAAAATGAACGGCTGAAATTTGATTGGCTGTTTTATGCTCCGCCCACTTTTCCTGAATTTGTAACCTCGGTCACCAAGTGACCTACTGTGCAAAGTGTGGGGACTGTGGCTCCATTATTGTGAGAATGGCAGCCTTTTACATTTTTTCCATTGACTTGAATGGGTGGAATCTGATTTGCTGTTTGTAGCTCCGCCCAGGTGTGCAGGGGGGCCACGAGACCCCCAGAACATATCATCCCAGGTAGTAAGGGATCTGTGTACCAAGTTTCGTTCAAATCGGTCAAGCCCTTTTCGTGTGATCGCGGCACACACACACACATACACACACACACACACACACACACACACACACACACACACACACACACACACACACACACACACACACACACACACACACACACACACACACACACACACACACACACACACACACACACACACATATCCGATTTTATATATATAGATTCTTGTAGTTAAAGCATCAATAAGGGAAATAAAGTCAAGCCAAATATCTACAAATAGTTAATTTATATACTCTACATACAGATTATAAATTATGCATTATGCCCCCAACCCAAGTTTTTCTCCCCTTGGCCCCTGCGCAGTACCCTTCCTCGCCCGAGTTCTCCCCAAACTTCTCAACGAATCCGCTTATACCTCAACCCAACTCTAGATTTCAATCTTCGCCCCACCTTACAACCCCACCCCCACCTAACAACCTTTCTACAATAGAATACCCAAGTAATGTCCCAAATTGGAGGTGAGGGTTCTTCTCATAAAGAGGGCCTCGGGCGAAAAAGTGAATCAGCGCACAAACCCTTATGTTCTTCTAAAATCATGCAATTAAATGCGCAGATACCCATGTATCTCTCTCATGCGATACCGTCCCATGGGACGCCACCCCCCTCATGCGATACCGTTCCATGGGACACCATCCCCCTCATGCGATACCGTCCCATGGGACACCATCCCCCTCATGAGATACCGTCCCATGTGACGCCACCCCCCTCATGCGATACCGTTCCATGGGACACCATCCCCCTCATGCGATACCGTCCCATGGGACACCATCCCCCTCATGAGATACCGTCCCATGTGACGCCACCCCCCTCATGCGATACCGTTCCATGGGACACCATCCCCCTCATGAGATACCGTCCCATGGGACGCCACCCCCCTCATGCGATACCGTCCCATGGGACACCATCCCCCTCATGCGATACCGTCCCATGGGACGCCACACCCCTCATGCGATACCGTCCCATGGGACACCATCCCCCTCATGCGATACCGTCCCATGGGACACCATCCCCCTCATGAGATACCGTCCCATGGGACACCATCCCCCTCATGAGATACCGTCCCATGGGACACAGCCACTTCATCCAATCAAACTCCCACTTCAAGCATCCATCCGTCCATCCATCCATTAATTGATTAGTCTTATCCCGACAATCTCACTCCCCCCTCCCCCACCCCATTGGAAACAGGGAACCCCAGAGCACCTCCTCCATAGTATTATGCTGCCGCGTACTACCCACTACAGTCTGCCTGTTACTCCCAATATCGCCCACCTTGTTCGTTGTGTAGAGGCCTGGAGAGAGAATCTCGGTTAGAGTAATTAAACCGCCTATCTTTATTTGAGCGCTATTCCTTGTCATTTCTCCATTCATGCAATATTTTTTCCCAGGTCTCTCTAAATTCCTCTACTCTAACACCCTCTCCTAATTACTTATCTGTCCTTCTTGACAAATTCTGCATAATCATCGCTGCCCCTTGGGTCCTTTGCTGCTGTGCACTAGAGCCTCAACACTGATCTGAATTCGTCCTTTGCCAGGGAGGATTCTCATTGTTCCACTGAGTGGTGGGCCAATGGGAATCCTCCCTGGGGATTCCTATTGGTCCATTTCAATCCAATGGGTAGCTGCCAGGGCTTCCATCAGTAATGCAGTGCTTAGCCCTGGTAGCACCAAGGACTGGAATGGAGGGTAATTTGAATGAGGAGATGGGCACAACGACCGGCACGGCATATCCACACATGATAAGCTGTGAACACACCATTGTGCATCCGCCACTGTCTAAATCAGACCCCAAACTGAGCACTATAAAACATTAGAGGAAACATTATTTTTCCTAATGATTTAGATTGTATTAGTACAGGTTAAACATACTGGGGCAGAATTATCAAACCCAGTGCCGAAAGAACTAGCACAAATCTGGTGCAGTATTTGAGCAGTTGCTTAGAGTGACCAATCAGAATTCTCAATTTTTGTGCCAGTTCTGCTTCAGTTTCCATTTTTTTTGAGTGACTTTGCAAATCCTTACTATAATATCCTTTGAGAAGCCAGGTATGAATCCAGAACTCCCACAGCACGTTGCTATCAACTGCCAGGGTTGGAAGCGGTTGGCTGTACCGCTGATATGCGAGTCTTTTATTGCATCTTTGTAAGTATGATATTGTTTTGCGAATAAAGCTCATCCCTTTGATAATGCACTATGGAGCGCTCTATTTCTATCTAGATGAATCCAGAACTGCTGGTTTACCGCACACCTGTGGCCTATTGCAGTAATTTTAAAAGAGTTTTAACCGATTAGCAGCCAATTTATTTAGAGGCTTGCCAAGTGTTCAAGGCCATTTTATTTTAGCACATTTTTTTATTTCTTATTTGTTACATTTCCCTGTTTCTAATTAGTACTGCTGTAACGTGTATTTATGGCTAATTGTCACTAGGGGGCGTGCAAGAAAATAACAGAAGACTACTGCTTTCAGTTTTTATAATTGCTGCTAGTGGAAAGAGATAAAAGCATTCCAAGAATTGACAGCACAACCAGTTCTGTCGACTGAAGTCAAAAGCAGTACAGTTATCTCAAATTAAATAACTCTTGAAGTTTATAATGGGTTAAAGAGCCAAATAATCCTGGTTAACAAAAAAAAAATCTTAACTTGCCGACAGCTGTTTCAGGCAGCTTTGGCTTTCATCAGTTCAAGGTATGGATGGATATGACTTGTCTGCAGTGAAATGCAGTGTATGTACAGAACCATGCCATAACCACAGCTCTTCGTAAACATCCAGTCCTGAGTGGAGTGATTATTACAGTATATTATTTGGTATTTATATAGTGACAACATCTTCCGCAGCGCTGTACAGAGTATATTGTCTTGTCACTAACTGTCCCTCAGAGGGGCTCACAATCTAATCCCTACCATAGTCATATGTCTATGTATGTATCGTAGTGTCCATATCATAGTCTAGGACCAATTTTAGGGGGAAGCCAATTAACTTATCTTTATGTTTTTGGGGATGTGGGAGGAAATCGGAGTGCCCAGAGGAAACCCACGCAGACAAAGGGATAATATACAAACTCTGTGCAGATAGTGCCCTGGATGGGATTCAAATCAAGACCCAGCGAGACTGTTAACCGTTACCCTATTTGCTGTTTAACTTTGCAGGTAATACTGGTCCTACTTGGCGCCCTCCTGACTCCAGCAAACATATTCAAAAACTCATAAAATCTTCATAGCCCTTTCTTTCTTTTAATGTAATCTGCAAAAAAGAATTTGTCCATATGGATAACTCCTCCCTTGAGTCTAATTCCAATTAAAATAAAAATTAATGCAAGGCTTGAAACTTAAACGTAACCGTTGACAGAGAAGGCGGCTGAAGGTACACAGAGCGTTTCCCTTCATACACGGCGGGCTGGAAACACTCAGAAGAGCAATGAAGTGAGCGCAACGACGAACGCCGGATAGCTCATTTCATAAACGGCGCAACGGGGATCGCGGACCTCTCGGCTGCACTATATGGCCTGTGCTGTGTTACATAAATCATTCTTTATGGGGGTCAGCAAGGATTGCAAAATAGTCCCCAGGAACAGACCCAACCAAACACTAAGGTGAAGAGGTAAGCGTACATCAAATGATGATTATAACATAACATTTAACTGAAGCGAGAAATTAGTGCATCTTAGTGCATAATAGATGAGGAGAATGTTTCTGGAGCAGAGTTTATTCACCCTGAACAATGCATGTAAAGTACAAAGGTTCCCTTTCGGGTAGCCAGTGGAGCAACAATAGGGGATGCACTGGGGGCCCTTGGGCCAGAGGGGCCCTGAGGGTCCCTCCCTCAACCACAGTATTAGCTCTCTATTGGACTGTCTTACCTATCCGGAGGCACAGAAGGTCACCCAACCGCCAGAGGTAGCCTGGATGCTTCTAGTGCCAATCTCTCCTTTTTCTACACGTTACTACCTCTCTATTGGCCCTGTGCTGGTAATAATCACTTCTATAGATGCTTTGAATAGTAGTAATAATTAACAAGCTGTTCCCCATCCCCTTCTTGCTCATCTGACAGTGATTGCCCTTGGCAGGTTTTGGTGTGCCGTATCAATAGTTATGTATGGAGTACTTGGGGGGCCCCCAATGTAAAACTTGCACTGGGGCCAATAGCCCCACTGCAGGTAGCAAGTATAATTTTCCACCCTCTGCCCCCAAATCGCAGTATTAGGCAGCCTCCCCCCAGATATAGCAGAGCAGTGGAGGGTGATACTTTACCAGCTTCTGGCACTGGGACAGGTCCTCACTTCTCCCTTTAGTGCAGTATATCTCCTTGCATCTTTTATCTCTTCATGTCATGTGACGAACCGCAAAGTGATAGGCTGTACGGAGCACGGCTGCACTAAAGGGAGGCCTGAGGACCTGCCCAAATCCAGCTAAATGCCGTCAAATGGATTGGGCGGCGTTTCATGATATAGATAGACAATGACCCAAAACATACAGCCAAAGCAACCCAGGAGTGTATTAAGGCAAAGAAGTGGACAATTCTTGCATGGCCAAGTCAGTCACCTGATCTTAAAGGACATCCGAGGTGAAAATAAACTGATGAGCAAAACAATTGTATCTGTCCTCCTCCTCCTAGAAATGACTTTTTTTTAGATATCCCACAGTTTTATTTTATATTTAAATCTAGTTTTTAAGTTTTTACTGTTTCATTGTCTCTGCTCAATGACTCCTTCACTGAAGTGTGCCGGAGCTCAAATCTATTATTTATTGACCCATTTTATCTCTTTCCTGCTCTCAGAAGCCTGACAGGAAAGTGTTTTATGGCTATAATTACTTATCATTGAGGGTTATGCAGTCCGACCCGGTCCCGACCTGGACATAAACTCACTGGCATACCTTAAAGAGAAACTCCGACCAAGAATTGAACTTTATCCCAATCAGTAGCTGATACCCTCTTTTACATGAGCAATCTATTCCTTTTCACCAACTGACCATCAGGGGGTGCTGTATGACTGATATTGTGGTGAAACCCCTCCCACAAGAAACTCTGAGGACCATGGTACACCTGGCAATTTCCTGTCTGTGAACCTTGTTGCATTGTGAGTATATAGCTGTTTACAGCTGTTTCCAACTGCCAAAAAAGCATGCAGCAGCTACATCACCTGCCAACAGTAAAAATGTCACCATGTAATAAATGTCACAATGTAAATCAGGGATTTAAAAGATTTTACAATGGGCAAACACTGACTAAATCATTTATACATAATTATTGTAAAAATGAAGCACTTTTTTATTACATTATTTTCACTGGAGTTCCTCTTTAAGTTTAATTCTTTCAGGCAGAGACAGGAAAAAAGGAACACAACCTAGTTATGTGTGTGCTTGGCACTGTACATACACATGTCTATCTCATCATGTCACATGTCACCTCAGTTGTCCTTTAACCTTTTGGGGACCACATAATGTAGATCCTACGCCGCACTTGTGGCTGTTCTAGCCTGATGCGGCGTAGGATCTACGCCATCCGCAGTTTCCGCTCCCGACCCGATCGTGCGCACCCAAGAGGGGAGATTAAGCTGTCATATGACAGCTGACATCGCCCCTCAGTGATAAGAAGCCATCGCGTATGGCTTCTGATCACGTGATCACTATGATCGCCGGCGGATGATAGTGATCACTGTTTAGTGATGCAGGGGTAGGGGGAAAAGAAGAGAATCCACTGACCTCCCAGCCGCTCCCACGGCAATTGGTGCTCCCCTCCGCTCTGGCCAGCATTCCTGCTCTCTCTGACGTCAGTACGCGGCAGTACGAGCGGGGATGCCGGCCGAAAAGAGGGGTCCACAGCTGCTCATGGCTGGAGCCTGGGAGGTAAGTTAAAGCTGCTTCCTAAGGGGGACACTTGGCCACACAGCCCACTAGCCGCAGAGGGGATCCTGCTGCCTGACCTCCCCAAACGCGACCCCCCATGCAAAATCGCCTAGTGATGCGGGGGGGGGGTTCAAAAGGATCCACTGACGTTCCCACAGCGATCGGCGCTCCCCTCCGCTCTGGCCGGCATCCCTGCTCTCTCTGACGTCAGTGCGCGGCAGTACGAGCGGGGATGCCAGCTGGAGCGGAGGGGTCCACAGCTGCTCATCACTGAAGCCTGTGAGGTGAGTTAAGGCTGCTGCTTATGGGGGGACACCTGCAGGGGCCTATCTGGGTAATATAGAGCCTATGGCAAACACTGAAATTGCGCCCCACCCACCCCACCCCCAGTCAGAGCTCACTTCACCTCTAAAAACAGCATCCTTTCTCGCGTACATGTGTTATGGTTGCCTCTGTTGTTTGGCTCGGGATATTGCTGAAGTTGCTTTTTTTGCAAATATCTCTTCTTATTCCCTCTCTGTCCTTTTTCCTAACACTAAGCCAAGTGTGCCCTACATACATAAATTAAGTAGCCATGTTCCCCTGATAACAGAATTAATCTGATCTGAGATGTGAGTGGCGGGGTGGCATGGGGGTGCAGCACAGGGGCAGGGATGGCGCCCATGGTGCTGTGGCACCCATGGCACAAGCCATGCCTGTACCCCTCTAGATACACCTCTGGACACCTGGCCACACATGGGAGACACAGTCCACTAGCCACAGAGGGGATCCTGCTGCCTGACACCCCCAAACGCACCCCCCCCCCCCATGCAAAATCGCCTGGTCCTTAAGAGGGGTTAGGCAGCCGGTCCCCAAAGGGGTTAACCCAACGGAGCATGCATTTCATGAGCATGCATTTCACTTGTTGATGACTAAACTTCAGACAGAAAGGCCCACAAACAGCCAGCAACTGAAAGCCGCTGTAGTAAAAGCCTGACAAAGCATTAAAAAGGAGGAAAGCCAGCGCCTGGTGATGTCCATGAGTCATTGCCAGCAACGGGTTTTCAACCAAATATTAAAATTGAATAATTTCATTCCAGTTATTTAATTTTTTCAATCATTTTTGAGCCCCTGAAATGCAGGAATTGTGTTCGAAAGACGCCTTAGTTGCCTCACATTTTTATTTTGTTTTTGATTTGTTCAGCCCACTGAATTAAAGCTAAAAGTCTGCACTTCAACTGCAAAATGCCTTGTTGATGCTAGAGGTCAGAGGAGAATGGGCCGACTGATTCAAGCTGATAGAAGAGCAACATTGACTGAAATTACCACTCGTTACAACCGAGGTATGCAGCAAAGCATTTGTGGAGCCACAACACACACAACCTTGAGGCGGATGGGCTACAACAGCAGAAGACCCTACCGGGTACCACTCATCTCAACTACAAATAGGAAAAAGAGGCTACAATTTGCACGAGCTCACCAAAATTGGACAGTTTAAGACTGGAAAAATGTTGCCTGGTCTGATGATTCTCGATAGAGTCAGAATTTGGCATAAACAGAATGAGAACTTGGATCCATCATGCCTTGTTACCACTGTGCAGCCTGGTGGTTGTGGTGCAATGGTGTGGGGGATGTTTTCTTAGCACACTTTAGGCCCCTTAGTGCCAATTGGGCATTGTTTAAATGCCACGGTCTACCTGTGCATTGTTTCTGACCATGTCCATCCCTTCATGACCACCATGTACCCATCCTCTGATGGTTAGTTCCAGCAGGATAATGCACCATGTCACAAAGCTTGAATCATTTCAAATTAGTTATTTGAGCATGACAAGGAGTTCACTGTACTAAAATGGCCCCCACAGTCCCCAGATCTCAACCCAATAGAGCATCTTTGGGATTTGATGGAACGGGAGCTTCGTGCCCTGGATGTGCATCCCACAAATCTCCATCAACTGCAAGATGCTATCCTATCAATATGGGCCAACATTTCTAAAGAATGCTTTCAGCACCTTGTCGAATCAATGCCACGTAGAATTAAGGCAGTTCTGAAGGGGAAAGGGGGTCAAACATCGTATTAGTATGGTGTTCCTTATAATCCTTCAGGTGAGTGTACATAGATAGGTAGATGGATTAGATAGATAGATCTTTGTTCCATTTCTCATCCGGCAGTGGGGAGGTAGTGTGTGGGTAGTCGGGATTTATTGTTGTGTTGTCTGTATGCGAGGCACGAGGTGCCAATGCAGGAGAAGTCAGTTTGCACAGTATGATGCGCGGAAGGTGTTATACCCCGCACAGATTTTACATCAGCTCAGGTGAAAATGATAAACAAGAGTTGTCCTCATTCACACGCATTTTTGAATCCTGTTGACAGGTAATAATGTCAGTCATAGGAAGACGGAGGAACTGTTTATGCATCCGGCGCAATGATGCTGCCTGAGGCGCAAAACACATGTAAAGAAACGTCGTACTATAGAAACTCATTTCCCTCAAACACAGCCTGCTCCATACAACGTTCTCTGCAGAAGAACTTTCAACACCTCAAAGAGATAGATGGATATGAAGGAGATAGACGTGTGAGTGGATCCCTTTATATTTTTTTCTGAACGAATACATGGCCAAATATTTTTTGTTTTGACATGTTTGAACTTTAGACTTGTTTGAAAATCAGATGAGGTTTTCGGTCGCATTCATATAAAAGTATAAAGCAGTACATTTTGAAGGAAGCACAAACTTTCAACCACCACTGTATTTTTCAGCATTAACCTCCTTGCCGGTTATCCCGAGCTGAGCTCGGGGTAACCCGTCGCGGAGGATTTCTCAGGCCCTGGTGGGTCGATTTACATTTTTTTTTTTTAAACACGCAGAAAGCACTTTGCTTGCTGCGTGTTATAGATGATCGCCGCCGCTCGCCGCCGATACGCCGCGTTAGAGGCCCCCCCCCGACGACACCCCGTGCGCAGCCTGGCCAATCAGTGCCAGGCAGCGCTGAGGGGTGGATCGGGACTCCCGCTGACGTCACGACGTCGGTGACGTAATCGCGATCGTCGCCATGGCGACGGGGGATGCCCTAAAGGAAATCCCGTTCAGAATGGGATTTCCTTATGGGCAAGCGCGCCGGCCGATCGGAGGGGTGGGAGGGACGCCGCAGGGAGGGGGGCATCATGCAGCTAGCGCTAGGCTAGCTACATGATAAAAAAAATTATGCAAAAAAACCTTACCGCGGCCGCAGGGCCGCGGGAATCAGAACGGCAGGGAGGTTAATGGTGCCTTCACAGATGTGCAAGATACCCAGTTTTGATACTTCAATCAATGAATGGTGCCAACAGACAATCCTTCATGCAAGTGTTCCCATCCATCCAATGATTAAAGGACACCTGAGGCAAAAATAAACTAGTGAAATAAGCAATTGTATCTATCTTCCTTCTCCTAAAAATGTCTTTTTAAGATATTTCACAGTTTTATTTTATGTATAAATCTACTTTTTAAGTTTTAACTGTTTTATTGCTTTTGCTCAATAACACATCCATTAAAGCATGCCAGAGCTAAAATGTATGATCTATTGACCTTTTTTATCTCTTTCCTGCTCTCAGAAGCCATTTTCTGCTAGGAAAGTGTTTTATAGTTGGAATGTCTTATCAGTGAGGGTCACACTGTAGACACTTCCTCTCTGAGTCAGGACTGAGTCAGCCACTTATATACCTGATATTTAACTCTTTCAGACAGAGAAAGAAAAAAAGTAACACAGCATAGTTATTTGTGTGCTTGGCACTGTACATACACATGTCTATCTCATCATGTCACATGTCACCTCAGGTATCCTTTAACCACTTGAGGACTACAGTCTTTCTAACCCTTAAGGACCAGGCACTTTTTTTCCATTCAGACCACTGCAGCTTTCACGGTTTATTGCTCGCTCATACAACCTACCACCTAAATGAATTTTGGCTCCTTTTCTTGTCACTAATAAAGCTTTCTTTTGGTGCTATTTGATTGCTCCTGCGATTTTTACTTTTTATTATATTCATCAAAAAAGACATGAATTTTGGCAAAAAAATGATTTTTTTAACTTTCTGTGCTGACAGTTTTCAAATAAAGTAAAATTTCTGTATACATGCAGCGCGAAAAATGTGCACAAACATGTTTTTGATTAAAAAAAAACCCATTCAGTGTATATTTATTGGTTTGGGTAAAAGTTATAGCGTTTACAAACTATGGTGCAAAAAGTGAATTTTCCCATTTTCAAGCATCTATGACTTTTCTGACCCCCTGTCATGTTTCATGAGGGGCTAGAATTCCAGGATAGTATAAATACCCCCCAAATGACCCCATTTTGGAAAGAAGACATCCCAAAGTATTCACTGAGAGGCATAGTGAGTTCATAGAAGATATTATTTTTTGTCACAAGTAAGCGGAAAATGACACTTAATGACAAAAAAAAAAAAAAAAAAAGTTTCCATTTCTGCTAACTTGCGACAAAAAAAAAATGAAATCTGCCACAGACTCACCATGCCCCTCTCTGAATACCTTGAAGTGTCTACTTTCCAAAATGGGGTCATTTGTGGGGTGTGTTTACTGTCCTGACATTTTGGGGGGTGCTAAATTGTAAGCACCCCTGTAAAGCCTAAAGGTGCTCATTGGACTTTGGACCCCTTAGCGCAGTTAGGGTGCAAAAAAGTGCCACACATGTGGTATTGCCATACTCAGTAGAAGTACTATAATGTGTTTTGGGGTGTATTTTTACACATACCCATGCTGGGTGGGAGAAATACCTCTGTAAATGACAATCTTTTGATTTTTTTACACACAATTGTCCATTTACAGAGTTATTTCTCCCACCCAGCATGGGTATGTGTAAAAATACACCCCAAAACACATTGTACTACTTCTCCCGAGTACGGCGATACCACATGTGTGGCACTTTTTTGCACCCTAACTGCGCTAAAGGGCCCAAAGTCCAATGAGTACCTTTAGGATTTCACAGGTCATTTTGCGGAATTTGATTTCCAGACTACTCCTCACGGTTTAGGGCTCCTAAAATGCCAGGGCAGTATAGGAACCCCACAAATGACCCCATTTTAGAAAGAAGACACCCCAAGGTATTCCGTTAGGAGTATGGTAAGTTCATAGAAGATTTTATTTTTTGTCAAAAATTAGCAGAAAATTGATTTTTATTGTTTTTTTCACAAAGTGTCATTTTCCACTAACTTGTGACAAAAAATAAAATCTTCTATGAACTCGCCATACACCTAACGGAATACCTTGGGGTGTCTTCTTTCTAAAATGGGGTCATTTGTGGGGTTCCTATACTGCCCTGGCATTTTAGGGGCCCTAAACCGTGAGGAGTAGTCTGGAAATCAAATTCCGCAAAATGACCTGTGAAATCCTAAAGGTACTCATTGGACTTTGGGCCCTTTAGCGCAGTTAGGGTGCAAAAAAGTGCCACACATGTGGTATTGCCGTACTCGGGAGAAGTAGTAAAATGTGTTTTGGGGTGTATTTTTACACATACCCATGCTGGGTGGGAGAAATAACTCTGTAAATGGACAATTGTGTGTAAAAAAATCAAAAGAGTGTCATTTACAGAGGTATTTCTCCCACCCAGCATGGGTATGTGTAAAAATACACCACAAAACACATTGTACTACTTCTCCCGAGTACGGCGATACCACATGTGTGGCACTTTTTTGCACCCTAACTGCGCTAAAGGGCCCAAAGTCCAATGAGTACCTTTAGGATTTCACAGGTCATTTTGCGGAATTTGATTTCCAGACTACTCCTCACGGTTTAGGGCCCCTAAAATGCCAGGGCAGTATAGGAACCCCACAAATGACCCCATTTTAGAAAGAAGACACCCCAAGGTATTCCGTTAGGTGTATGGCGAGTTCATAGAAGATTTTATTTTTTGTCACAAGTTAGTGGAAAATGACACTTTGTGAAAAAAACAATAAAAATCAATTTTCCGCTAACTTTTGACAAAAAATAAAATCTTCTATGAACTTACCATACTCCTAACGGAATACCTTGGGGTGTCTTCTTTCTAAAATGGGGTCATTTGTGGGGTTCCTATACTGCCCTGGCATTTTAGGGGCCCTAAACCGTGAGGAGTAGTCTGGAAATCAAATTCCGCAAAATGACCTGTGAAATCCTAAAGGTACTCATTGGACTTTGGGCCCTTTAGCGCAGTTAGGGTGCAAAAAAGTGCCACACATGTGGTATCGCCGTACTCGGGAGAAGTAGTACAATGTGTTTTGGGGTGTATTTTTACACATACCCATGCTGGGTGGGAGAAATAACTCTGTAAATGGACAATTGTGTGTAAAAAAATCAAAAGATTGTCATTTACAGAGGTATTTCTCCCACCCAGCATGGGTATGTGTAAAAATACACCACAAAACACATTGTACTACTTCTCCCGAGTACGGCGATACCACATGTGTGGCACTTTTTTGCACCCTAACTGCGCTAAAGGGCCCAAAGTCCAATGAGTACCTTTAGGATTTCACAGGTCATTTTGCGGAATTTGATTTCCAGACTACTCCTCACGGTTTAGGGCCCCTAAAATGCCAGGGCAGTATAGGAACCCCACAAATGACCCCATTTTAGAAAGAAGACACCCCAAGGTATTCCGTTAGGAGTATGGTGAGTTCATAGAAGATTTTATTTTTTGTCACAAGTTAGTGGAAAATGACACTTTGTGAAAAAAACAATAAAAATCAATTTTCCGCTAACTTTTGACAAAAAATAAAATCTTCTATGAACTTACCATACTCCTAACGGAATACCTTGGGGTGTCTTCTTTCTAAAATGGGGTCATTTGTGGGGTTCCTATACTGCCCTGGCATTTTAGGGGCCCTAAACCGTGAGGAGTAGTCTGGAAATCAAATTCCGCAAAATGACCTGTGAAATCCTAAAGGTACTCATTGGACTTTGGGCCCTTTAGCGCAGTTAGGGTGCAAAAAAGTGCCACACATGTGGTATCGCCGTACTCGGGAGAAGTAGTACAATGTGTTTTGGGCTGTATTTTTACACATACCCATGCTGGGTGGGAGAAATACCTCTGTAAATGACAATCTTTTGATTTTTTTTTACACACAATTGTCCATTTACAGAGTTAAATTTTATTTTTTGTCAAAAATTAGCAGAAAATTGATTTTTATTGTTTTTTTCACAAAGTGTCATTTTCCACTAACTTGTGACAAAAAATAAAATCTTCTATGAACTCGCCATACACCTAACGGAATACCTTGGGGTGTCTTCTTTCTAAAATGGGGTGGGAGAAATAACTCTGTAAATGGACAATTGTGTGTAAAAAAATCAAAAGATTGTCATTTACAGAGGTATTTCTCCCACCCAGCATGGGTATGTGTAAAAATACACCACAAAACACATTGTACTACTTCTCCCGAGTACGGCGATACCACATGTGTGGCACTTTTTTGCACCCTAACTGCGCTAAAGGGCCCAAAGTCCAATGAGTACCTTTAGGATTTCACAGGTCATTTTGCGGAATTTGATTTCCAGACTACTCCTCACGGTTTAGGGCCCCTAAAATGCCAGGGCAGTATAGGAACCCCACAAATGACCCCATTTTAGAAAGAAGACACCCCAAGGTATTCCGTTAGGAGTATGGTGAGTTCATAGAAGATTTTATTTTTTGTCACAAGTTAGTGGAAAATGACACTTTGTGAAAAAAACAATAAAAATCAATTTTCCGCTAACTTTTGACAAAAAATAAAATCTTCTATGAACTTACCATACTCCTAACGGAATACCTTGGGGTGTCTTCTTTCTAAAATGGGGTCATTTGTGGGGTTCCTATACTGCCCTGGCATTTTAGGGGCCCTAAACCGTGAGGAGTAGTCTGGAAATCAAATTCCGCAAAATGACCTGTGAAATCCTAAAGGTACTCATTGGACTTTGGGCCCTTTAGCGCAGTTAGGGTGCAAAAAAGTGCCACACATGTGGTATCGCCGTACTCGGGAGAAGTAGTACAATGTGTTTTGGGCTGTATTTTTACACATACCCATGCTGGGTGGGAGAAATACCTCTGTAAATGACAATCTTTTGATTTTTTTTACACACAATTGTCCATTTACAGAGTTATTTCTCCCACCCAGCATGGGTATGTGTAAAAATACACCCCAAAACACATTTTACTACTTCTCCCGAGTACGGCAATACCACATGTGTGGCACTTTTTTGCACCCTAACTGCGCTAAAGGGCCCAAAGTCCAATGAGTACCTTTAGGATTTCACAGGTCATTTTGCGGAATTTGATTTCCAGACTACTCCTCACGGTTTAGGGCCCCTAAAATGCCAGGGCAGTATAGGAACCCCACAAATGACCCCATTTTAGAAAGAAGACACCCCAAGGTATTCCGTTAGGTGTATGGCGAGTTCATAGAAGATTTTATTTTTTGTCACAAGTTAGTGGAAAATGACACTTTGTGAAAAAAACAATAAAAATCAATTTTCCGTCCCTCTTGTCCTTCCATTTCACCGCGAGCAGGTCGTCAGCACTCAATGCGGCCCTCTGCCCCCGTTGAAGTTTGGTGGTAATGAGCCGTTGGGGGAAGCCCCGGCGACTATGCCGCACGGTGCCACAGCATCGGATTCCTTCTAACTTTAAGTGCTGATAGAGGGCCACACTTGAGTAGTAATTGTCCACATAAAGATGGTACCCCTTCTGGAACAAGGGTGACGCCAAGTCCCACACAACCTTTCCACTGCTCCCCAGGTAGTCAGGGCATCCGACCGGCTCCAATTTGGAGTCTTTTCCCTCATAGACTCTAAAATAAGATGTATAGCCTGTGGCCCTTTCACAGAGCTTATACAGTTTCACCCCATACCGGGCGCGCTTGCTTGGGATGTACTGTTTGATGCCAAGGCGCCCGGTAAAACGTATGAGGGACTCATCTACGCAGATTTGCTGTTCAGGGGTATAAGCATCTGCAAATTTTGATGACAGGTGGTCTATGAGGGGCCGCATTTTGTGGAGCCGGTCAAAAGCAGGGTGGTCACTTTCATGACAGGTTTCATCATCATTGAAGTGCAGGAAGCGCAGGATGTTCTCAAATCGTGTCCTGGACATGGCAGCAGAGTACAAGGGAACATGTTGTGATGGGTCTGTAGACCAATAAGACCGCAACACATTTTGTTTGATTTGACCCATGTTTAAGAGAAGGCCCAAAAAAATTTTAAGTTCGGAAACTTGGACTGGTTTCCACCGAAATGGCTGGGCAAGGAAGACATTCGGATTGGCGGTTAGAAATTGTGTGGCTTTACGGTTGGTCTCTGCCACGACTAGGTCTAAGAGATCCTGGGTGATGAACAGATAAAAAAAGTCTAGGGGCGATCCTAGATTATCTGTCATCACCTGGACTCCAGACTGGGCGGTGAAAGGGGGCAGTACGGGTGCGGCGGTATCAGGGGATTGCCAATTTGGATTTGCCAGCACCTCTGGTAAACTAGGGGTAGTACGGGCCCGTCTACTTGATGGCTGCGACTGGGGTGTTACTACACGTGCCACCGAACCAGTTTCAACTTCCACGCTGGTGCTCGCCACTTCACCAGGGTGTACGGAAGTACTGGTTCTAGGTCCAGGAGATGCTGTGCTGCCTGCCCCACCATGAAATCTCAGACCAGCACGAGCACCACTCTGCTGCCCTTGAGGCTGATCCTGCGCCACCTGCGGTCCAACGACATGGGGTGTGGTACGGCTGGCTCTAGCCGGGACCTCAACCTCGTCATCACTATCGGTCAGTGAGCCACTGCTCAATTCAGGTACAAACTCTGACCCAGATGATTCGTCGAATGGTTCGTCCCAATCGTCCTCATCCGACTGGGCCATGTACCTGAGAACCTCATCATCGGAATACCCCTTTTTTGCCATGGTGGACTGCTAAATTTAGGGGGTATTCCTCTGAGACTACCCAGAAAAAAGAGCACCTACTTAGCAAAAGGGAGTATTTGAGTGGTAGAAAGCTGTGATCACTGAGTTTTGATTAAAAAAAAAATCAAAACTGATGTTTACAGTGCACAGCTAGTGTACAGTGGTTTTTGCAGTGATCAGAAAAAAAAATTCTGTCACTGCGGTGGGGTGGGCTGAACGCAAGTGCAGGCGAGCGATCAGACCTGATCGGGCAAACACTGCGTTTTTTAGTGGATCCTAGTGACCCTAATAGATCTGACTGCGATCAGTAATGATCACTTACAGATACTATATAGTAACAATGTTGATTAGCGACAGTGATGACGCTAATTAGTGACTGTGGTGCAGTGGGCTGAGCACTAACTGACACTAACAAAGGGGCCTAGCTAACTGGCCTAACTGCTAACACTAGTGATACTAAAAAAGTGACAGTTTCCACTGATCACTGTTTTTAGATCACTAGGATAGTGACAGGGGGGTGGTGGCGAGTGGGGAATCAGAAGCAATCAGAAACAATCACAGGCCAATCACGGGACAATCAAAGCCAATCACAGGCCAATCACGGGACAATCACAGGCCAATCACGGGACAATCACAGGCCAATCACGGGCCAATCACAGGCCAATCACGGGGCAATCACAGGCCAATCACGGGACAATCACAGGCCAATCACGGGACAATCACAGGCCAATCACGGGACAATCACGGGCCAATCACGGGACAATCACGGGACAATCACAGGCCAATCACGGGACAATCACAGGCCAATCACGGGACAATCACAGGCCAATCACGGGACAATCACAGGCCAATCACGGGACAATCACAGGCCAATCACGGGACAATCAAATACAATTACGGGACAATCAAATACAATGACAGCACAATATGACAGCACAATCAAATACAATGCACTGGGAAGGTGATTGGGGGGGGGGGGGGGGGGGTCTGAGGGCGATCTGAGGGTGAGGGGGGTTGATTAGGTGCCCGCACGGGGCAGATTGGGTCCTGATCTGATGGGTGGCAGACACAGGGGGTGACCGATGGGAGGTCAGTGAGTGATTACAGGGGAGAATAGATGTAAACAATGCACTGGGGAGGTTATCAGGGGGGGGGTCTGAGGACAATCTGGGGGTCTGGGTGGGTGATCAGGTGCCCCCAAGGGACAGTTTAGGGTCTGCTCTGATGGGTGGTGGTGACAAGGGGTGATAGACAAGTGACAGACAGGTGATAGACAGGTGGTCAGTGGGTGAGGCAGATGCAGTACAGTATACAGTATACAGGGGTGGGGGGCTGGGGGGGGGTCTGGGGGGATCTGAGGGTAGGGGGGGGTGATCAAGGGACCCTAGGGGGCAGTTAGGGACCTAATCTAAATAATAGCGTCGGCAGATAGTGGCAGGGGGTGATTGATAGGTTTATTAGGGGGTGCTTGGGTGCAAACTTGGGTCTGCTGGGGTGGTCAGGGGGGGTTCTGAAGGCTGGGGTGGGCGATCGGGGGGTCTGTGGGTGTGAAAAACCTGTTCTGTGCTTGCTCTAACAGGGCTGCCTCCTCCTCCGAGATCCGTGCGAAGATGCGTGCAGAGGAGGAGGAGGCAGCCTGTATAATACACTTTGTTACGTAAACAAAGTGTATTATACAATACTATTGGCCAGATCGTATTTTTAAACCCCGCCGGCGCTGCTAATTGGCCGGCGGGGTATCGGGCAAGGTGGGCGGGACCTTTCGCTGCGGGGAGCGCGCGTCATAGATGACGCGATCGCTCCCCGGACACGCCTTAAGGACCCGCCGCCGTCAGGCGTATTGCGGTCCTTAAGGCGTCCACTTTGCCGCCGCCCATGGGCTGTGGGCGGTCGGCAAGTGGTTAATTATTAAAAACATGTAAAATGGAAGAAACAGTGGATTACCTCCAGAGGACCACAATTGTCACAATTGGGCAGCACGGTAGTGTAGCGTAGTGGTTAGCACTCTCGCCCTGCAGACATCTGCAAGGAGTTTGAATGTTCTCCCTGTATCTGCGTGGGTTTCCTCCAGGTACTCTGGTTTCCCTCCACATCCCCAAAACATACAGATAAGGTAATTAGCTTCACCCTAAAATTGTCCCTGGACTATGATACATACAAGTCACGATACATACATAGACATAAGACTATGGTAGGGACTACATTGTGAGCCCCTCTGAGGGACAGTTAGTGACAAGACAATATACTCTGTACAGTGCTGCGTAATATGTTGGCGCTATACATTACAAATAAATAAATAAAACAAATTTCAAGAGCCAATGCTCTTACTTCATCAGCTATATAATGATAGGCATAATGGAGGAGAAAAAACAAACCTAAGCACTTCCATTGAATGGATGCTTGCTGTAGGACAACCCCTTGCACCCATTTTATATCACTTGTGTGCATAACAATGGCCGCACGGGAGCCAGCGCGCACGCAGAAAAAGTGTCAGTCACAAAAGGATTGCGTAAAGTAAACCCAGAACTTACCCAAGTAGTGGGAAGCCTCTTCCGACGTCCTCCTCGACTGACTGCACCCCCGCCCATGTACTAGCACAGCCATACTGCACATGTGTGAGCACTTCTCACTGTTCAGTAGCACGAAGATCCTCATGCATGGAGGAAAAAGCCATGTATGAGTGGCTTTATGATACTACAGAGGTGCAGACTGTACTTGCCCATGTGTACGGCCGCACTCCTACATGGATGAGAACACGGCCATAAGAACATATCCAACAAGCTCTTCATTGATATGTGTGGGAACATTGCGGTCGAGGATGCTCCAGGAAGCCTCTGGATTATGCAGGGGATTCCCTCTTTTTTTTTCATTACAGGTCCACTTTAGCTGTCTGGGGACCGGCTGCCTAATCCCCCTTAAGGACCAGGCCATTCTACATGCGGGGGGGACATTTGGGGGGTCAGGCAGCTGGATCCCCAACAAGCCAGGTGTTCCCAGTATAGCCAGCAGCCTTTACTCACCTTCCAGGCTCCAGCGATGAGCAACTCTAGCCCCCTCCGCTCTGGCCAGCATCCCCGCTCGCACTGCTGCTAAGTTCCGGGTCGCAGCTTGACGACGTCATCAAGCCGGGACCTGACGCTTAAGTCAGAGCGAGCAGAGATGCCGGGCAGAGCGGAGGCATGTGAGGATCGCCGGCGGAACGTCAGGAAGGTGAATGGATCCTCTTCTTCCCCTCCTACCGCCGCCGCTGCTCTAATAGTGATCACTACGATCGGCTGGGGATCGTAGTGATCACGTGATTAGGAGCCAATCGCGATGGCTCCTGATCACTGAGGGGAGATGTCAGCTGTCATATGGCAGCTTAATCTCCCCTTACGGGTGCGTACGATCGCGTCGGGAGCAGAAGCAGCAGGTGGCGTTATTCCTATGCCACATCAGAGTTAGACAGCCACAAGTGTGGCGTAGGATTTACTATCAGCATTCCACAGGAGGGTAAACTGTAAGCTTTTGGAACTTTGTGTTGCAGTGTGCTGACTCATGGCGATCGTTGGGCACAATCGTTGGGCAGTAATTCTGTCTACCAGGTGGGCACTAGTTGCTCCACATTTCAGTAGTCACAATATATTATCCACTGTAATTTAACGTCTGACAACTCTGTGTTATGTACCAATGTCGGCATTTTTACATCCCCATGCTTGTTTTTTTGCTCTGTACAGCACCACAGAAGATGATGGTGCTATACAAATCATTAAATAATAACAACAGCCAGTATCTGGGCACCTTACCAGGTGTTTTACCAGTAGTGTGTTTGGCATTGGCAAGTCAAGTTCCTTCTTCACAGACATAAACAAGCAGCCTAGTGCTACACACATCTCCGCAAGCCTCTCTGAATAAACCAGGGATTTAACCTAATTATCTGTGAGATGTTTCACTAGGTGTTTTTTTTTATTTCATTACATAACTTTTCCAGCCTTTTGTAGCCCCATCCCAATTTTTTGGGAAACTTGTTGCTGGCATCAAATATAGAATCGGCATATGTTTTTCATATTAGAATAAGGTTTACCACTTTTTAAACCGCTGATATGTTCTCTGTACCAGTTTAAATTGAGTATTGGATTTAAATGATTTGCAAACTGTTCCAGTCTGCTTTTATTTACATTTTACACAGCGGCCAACTTTTTTGATAGAATGGAAGGGTGAGTGGATGGATTGGTGGATGGACAGAAGGCGTGTATAAAAAAAGGGCGCCTGGAAAAAAGGGCACGGGATATAGCCAAAATTGTAAGTTGTAATGTAAAACAATATTTTCATTTATATCGTTATATCAGTTATATCGTTCGCTCCCTTGTCGTCCGCAGTTGACTTGACACAACTGTCCCAGCAAAACTCCTCAATCGAGGCAAGTCAGCGTGGGTGCAGTCCAGCCAGGAGCGTTGAGCGCCTGAGCAGTAGTACTGCTGAGGCGCAGAACGCTCCAGGCCACGTGAATGCAATGGGAGCACACACGGAGGCAGGTCACACATGGACAGTTGGTCCCCCGGCTGACATTCGGGTGCCAATTGCGGACGAACAGGGAGTCGGTAGAGGACAGCGTGGGAGCGATCAGGCTGGAGGAACCCCCAGGTACGTACAATTTGTCTTAACCACTTGCCGACCGCGCACTCATACCACGCGTCGGCAAAGTGGCAGCTGCAGGACCAACGACGCAGTTCTGCGTCGCCGGCTGCAAGCTAATTAATCAGGAAGCAGCGGCTGCTCCCTGTCAATTCACGGCGGGGGGCTCCGTGAATAGCCTGCGGGCCGCCGATCGCGGCTCGCAGGCTAAATGTAAACACAAGCGGAAATAATCCGCTTTGTTTACATCCGTACAACGCTGCTAACAGTAGCAGCGTTGTACCAGATCAGCGATCCCCGGCCAATCAGCGGCCGGGGATCGCTGTCACATGACAGGCAGGAGCCTGTTAGAGGCTGCACAGGACAGATCCGTTCCTGTGCAGCCTCGGATCTCCGGGGAAGGGAGGGAGGAGAGGGAGGGGGGAATTTCGCAGCGGAGGGGGGCTTTGAGGTGCCCCCCCCCCCGCAACACCTAGGCAGGCAGGAGCGATCAGACCCCCCCAGCACATCATCCCCCTAGTGGGGAAAAAAGGGGGGCGATCTGGTCGCTCTGCCTGCACCCTGATCTGTGCTGGGGGCTGTAGAGCCCACCCAGCACAGATCAGCTAAAACAGCGCTGGTCCTTAAGGGGGGGTAAAGGGTGGGTCCTCAAGTGGTTAATACGGCCATCTCAGGTTCCCTTTAACCACTTGCCGACCGTACACTCATACCGTGCGGCGGAAAAGTGGTAGCTGGAGGACCAGCGACGCACATCTGCGTCGCCAGGTGCCTCCCTAATTAATCAAGGAAAGGCCGCTCGCGCGAGCGGCCGTTTCCTGTTAGATCACAGAGCGGGTCTTCGTGAATAGCCTGCGAGCCGCTGATCGCGGCTCGCAGACTAAATGTAAACGCAGGAGACGTTTGTCTCCTTTGTTTACATTGTACGGCGCTGCTGCTACAGCAGCGCCGTAAGGCAGATCGGCGATCCCCGGCCAATCAGCATACGGGAATCGCCGCCATGTGACAGAGGACAGCCTGTCACAGGCTGCACAGGACGGATAGCGTCCTGTGCAGCCCCGATCACCAGGGGGGAGAGGGAGGGGGGGAATTTCGCCACGGAGGGGGGCTTTGATGTGCCCCACCGCAACACTCAGGCAGGCAGGAGCAATCAGACCCCCCCTGCACATCATCCCCATAGGGGGGGGGAAAGGGGGGTGATCTGATTGCTCTGCCTGCAACCTGATCTGTGCTGGGGGCTGCAGAGCCCACCCAGCACAGATCATAAAAAACAGCGCTGGTCCTTAAGGGGGGGGGGGGGGTAAAGGCTGGGTCCTCAAGTGGTTAAAGAGGAACTTTACTGAATGTAACTTAAAGGGAACCCGAGGAGAGGGATCTGGCAGACAGACACAGAACATTTATATTGTGCTTTTCTCCTGATGGACTCAAAGCGCACCAGAGCTGCAGCCACTACGACGCGCTCTATAGGCAGTAGTAGTGTTAGGGAGTGTTGCCCAAGGTCTGCTACTGAATAGGTGCAGGCTTAATGACAGGGCCGGATTTGTAGTCTTTACTGCCCAAGGCCACTGTTACCAGCCGCCCTCCTTTAGTATAGGTAGCAAGTTGACTCTCCCCCATTCCCTCCAGTATATGACCCCCCAGCCAAATAACCCCCCAGTATAGGTAGCCTAATGACCCCCCAGTATAGGTAGCCTAATGACCCCCTGTGTAGGTAGCTATATGACCCCCTCCCCCCTTTCCCTCCAGTATAGGTAGCCAGATGACTCCCTTAATCCCTCCTTCTCCCCCCCCCCCCCTTTCAGTATAGGTAGCCAGCTCACCGTCACACAGCAGCAGCCACCACGTCACTCATTTCTCCACTCATCTTCAGTGCAGAAGCTTCCTTTTCCTCTTCATCTCCAATGCTGCCCAAGTCAATAGCCACTGGCTACAATGCAAAAGTGCACAGAGCGCAAGGTGGCTGCTGCAAAGGGGGCTGGCAGCAGAGTACCACGGTCAGGCGCTTGCCTGATCTCCCTGCATTGCTGCATTTGCAAGCTTGCAAATGCTGCAACAGTTTAGCATGCTCCTTTGGTGTCCTTTCTGCTGTGGTGCCCTGGGCCATGGCCTAGTGGGCCTTGGCCATAAATCCGGCCCTGCTTACTGAACAGGCAGAGCCGAGATTTGAACCCAGGTCTCCTGTGTCAGAGAAAGAGCCCTTAATCATTACACTATCCTGCCACCTCTGTTCCCTAGTGCGGGCAACTAGCCGAGGCTACCTATACTGGGGGTAACTAGTCCAGGCTACCTATACTAGGGGCAGCTATTCCAGGCTACCTATACTGGGGGCAACTATTCCAGGCAACCTATACTGAGTGAAACTATTTCAGGTTACCTATACTATGGGCAACTATTCCAGGCTACTTGTACTATGGGCAACTATTCCAGGCTACCATTACTGGGGGCAACTATTCCAGGCTACCTATACTGGGGGCAACTATTCCAAGCTACCTATACTGGGGGCAACTATTCCAGGCTACCTATACTGAGTGAAACTATTTCAGGTTACCTATACTATGGGCAACTATTCCAGGCTACTTGTACTATGGGCAACTATTCCAGGCTACCATTACTGGGGGCAACTATTCCAGGCTACCATTACTGGGGGCAACTATTCCAGGCTACCATTACTGGGGGCAACTATTCCAGGCTACCTATACTGGGGGCAACTATTCCAAGCTACCTATATTGGGACAACTATTGGAGGCTGACATGTTTATTTCCTTTTTAATAATGCACATTGCCTGGCTGTCCTGCTGATCCTCTGTCTCTAACATTTTAAGCCATGGACCCTGAAAAAGCATATGCAGATCAGATGTCTATGACAAATTTGACAATATTAGCTGCATGCTTGTTTCCGGTGTGTGATTTAGTCCCCACTGACCAGAATGACCAGCAGGACTGCCAGGCAACTAGTATTGTTTAAAAGGAAATAAATATTGAGCTCCTTTTAAAGTGTAGGCAAAATAACACAATAAAAACTCAGTAATATTGAGGCAATACATATCACAGAGCTCTTCCTTTACTTCTTTGAAGATGATTTATATTGGTATTGTTCCTGTTAGTTATTGTTCTGTGTAGTTCTACTTTCAGTTGTTACGAATTTTGTACTGGCTTTTTTCTTTTAAGCATTATTAAGACCCCGTACAGGGTCACTTGTTGACTAAACAATGAGAGTACTTCAAAATTATTTTCAGAACGCAGTTGTATATTCAGATCTATTAGCCCGGTTTGCATAACATGTCTTCCGCTAATAAAAATGTTTTGAAAACAAAATAACACAATTTAAAAAAAAATTGCTTATTTTTTTTCATTTTCATTTATAAATTACTTAGTCAGTGTTTGTCTGTTGTAAAATGTTTCAGAGTAATCAAGCAGCTCGGGGTGACCCAAACCACTAGGGATGTATAGGGGGATAAGAGAGACCGAAAAGCCCTCCTACTAATAAGCTATGCTTGGTGAAATGTGCCTTCTTAAAATAGAAGGAAACTTGCAATAATTCAGCTATAAGTGAACATTTGTGGTTACCCACAATGCTCCACTACTGAATATGCAAATTATCCCTTTTCGCCCCTTTAAGCCAGGCAAGCATCCAGAACCGCTGGTGTATAGAGTGTATAGAAAGCCTATAGCTTTAAATATTACACAGCCACATCAACCCCACATGTAGACAGCTTGTTTCGGGCTTTTGGCCCTCATCAGTACATGGCAGGGATTGATATGGCTGTATGGGATAGGGCTTGGACCAGTACAACAGAGTAACCAAGTAGAAAGCCCTATCCCATACAGCCATATCAATCCCTGCCATGTACTGATGAGGGCCAGCGGTTCTGGATGCTTGCCTGGATTACAGGGGCGAAAAGGGATAATTTGCATATTCAGTAGTGGAGCATTCAGGGTAACCACAAATGTTCACTTATAGCTGAATTATTGCAAGTTTCCTTCTGTTTTAAGAAGGAAAATTTACCAAACAGTAAATGCACGTAATGAGAGACAGCGTTTCACCAGTAAATACATGTAATGAGAGACAGCGTTTCACCAGTTAATGCACATAATGACAGACAGCGTTTCACCAGTTAATGCACATAATGACAGACAGCGTTTCCCCAGTAAATGCATGTAATGAGAGACAGCCTTTCGATTATTTCCAACATGTCCGATCTGATTTCCTACCGATTTCCGATCATTTTCCGATCGATCTCCGATAGTAGTGAACGGAAAACAGTCGGAATCGATCGGAAAGTTCTCGGAAATCAGATCGGACATGTTGTTAATAATCGATCTGACAGTAAATCTGCCAGAAAATCTCACAGTGTGTACCTAGCAAACACACAAAACAAAACTTCTGACAACACAGACTCTGAACCACCCCTAACCACTTCTTGTATTATAAATATAAGAGGAACTGTAGTAAAAATAACAAAATGAATAAACTACATTTGTTACACTATATTTAGTCAGTGTTTGCCAATTGGAAATTATTTCCTCTCCCTGATTTACATTCTGAAATTTATCACAGGTGGTGACCTCTTTAGTCCTGCCAGGTGATCTTTGCGGAATGAGATTACTAAAGCCAGTAGAAATGATCTCTGGTCTCCCAGAATGCTCTGGTGGGGGAGAATTCTGCATAATAAACAGCCTAGGTTAAGCCTCAGTGGGAGGGCGGGTCTACATACCAATATATAGCAATATATAGATATAGGAAGTGTTTCTGATGCTGAAACCGGTGTATTGGACATAAAAGTGGGTACCTTAAATAATTTACTGCATTTTACTTTATGTTGTTATGGTTTTTCTTTAAAGTCGATATGTGACATGATGAGATAAACATGTGTATGTACAGTGCAAAACATATTAATAACCAGGCTGTTTTATTTTGCTGCCTGAAAGAGTTAATTTCAAGGCATGAAAAGTGACAGCGTCTGTCTTGTCAGTACCTTGTTATATAGCAGTGGCTCTCAACCCTTCTTAGCACATGTGCCCCTTTGTGGGTCATCCCTAAGCAAATGTACCCCCTACAGAAGAAAGCAGCGCGCATGGCCATGGCATGATGTGGGTGGAACCAGATACTAGCGATATACAGGTAGTCTTTGGGTAACAAATGAGATAGGGACTGTAAGTCCGTTCTTAAAGTGGATCCGAGATGAAAAACTAACTATAACAAGTAACTTGTCTATATATCTTATCAAAAGTTTAAATAGTTTACACAGCAAATCTAGCTGCAAACAGCTTTAATAGAATATGATCATTTCTTCCTGTGATGCAGTGACAGCAGACATGTTGTTTGTAAACATTACACAGAGGCAGGCTTATCTGCATCTTGAGCAAAAAAAACTAATCCCTGCTCCTCCTCCCTCTGCCTCTGAAATATCTGGCTAGTAATACCTCCCCCTCCTCCTGCCCAGACTGAGCTCCTATGAGCCCTTGCTACTGTCTGAAAGTGCCTTGGCTCTCTGAAAACCTGTGGGCGTGGCTTGTTTACTTTATAGGGAATTACAGTATTAAAACAAAAAAGTATTTGGCTTGAGGAATGCCCTATAAACAATAGGAAAGGAACCCAATTATGCAATGTTTAAAGGGGTTCTGTGGGGGTTCCTGAGGAGAAAAACTGCCACTTACCTTGGGCTTCTATCAGCCACCTGCAGTGGTAATGTCCCACGCCGTCCTGCTCCCATCTGCCGTTCCCCGCAGCCGGCACCGGGCTATTATTCGGCTGTCACACAGACGAATAATGCGCGTTGCCGTGCCTCCGCTCGCATCATCTAAGGCTTACTGCGCAGGCGCAGTACAACGGAGCCTTGTACTGCGCTTGCGCAGTAAGCTTCCGATGATGCAGGCGGAAGCGAGCGGGTGCGCGGCCACTGTAGCGCAGCCGCAGTTGGATCCCATGCCGCTTAGACCGGGGCCGGCGGCGGAGAATAGCAGATGGGAGGAGGACGGCGTGGGACATTACCGCTGCACGGGGCTGATAGAAGCCCAAGGTAAGGGTCTGTTTTTCTTCTCAGGAACCCCCACAGAACCCCTTTAAAAGTTCATTTCGGATCCACTTTAACCTGAATCCGTTCTCTTTTGTCCCCCATTATTCTCCCTGTGCCTCTTTTGTCCCCCTCTGTGTCACCTCAGTTTGTGCCTCTTTTGTCCCCCTCTGTGTCTCCTCATGTCCTGCCTCATCTCTCTGTGCCTCTTTTGTCCCCCTGTGTCACCTCTGTTCCCCCTGTGCCTCTTTTTGTCACCCACTGTTCCCCCTGCGCCTTTTTGTCCCCCTCTATGTCCCCCTCTCTGTCACAAACAATATGGTACAAACAATAGGGCACAGCGGGTGTGGCGCTCTGGATGACAGGTGAGAGTGGGGGGGGGGGCAAAAAGCACCCACTAATCCTGGCCCTAACAAATTATGCTCCGACCGCCGTCCGACCTGGGTAATGTCACTCAGTCACACAGCTGCAAGCAATCAGCGGCATCTTCTGCTTCCTGGCTTCTGCATTGGCTGGCTCCTCTACCCTCTGATTGGCGCTGCATACTAACCCCCCCCCCCCCCCCCGTCGGCCCCGCCCCCATCTCATGTGGTCAGTTTTTTATTCCGGATAAACAGCAGCCTGACGTCCACTGGAAGCCAGAAGCAGTGAGTGCATGGACGCTGGACGGGGACTCGGAGCTGCATGGTACTCAGCGACTGCAGCCAGCGTGACTGGTTACTCTCTCTCTGTCTTCCCCCGTACGTGAGTACGGGGCCACGTGTGTGGGCACCAGTGAGTACAGGGCCACGTGTGTGGGCACCAGTGAGTGGACACTGCCCGGCACTCGGGCAGGAATGGATTTGCCGCTGCCAAGAACCGTGCTGCCTCTGTTCCGTAGTGCGGGCAACTAGTCCAGGCTACCTATACTGGGGGTAACTAGTTCAGGCTACCTATACTAGGGGTAGCTATTCCAGGCTACCTATACTGTGGGCAACTATTCCAGGCAACCTATTCTGTGGGCAACTATTCCAGGCAACCTATTCTGTGGGCAACTATTCCAGGCAACCTATACTGCGGGCAACTATTTCAGGTTACCTATACTATGGGCAACTACTGTATTCCAGGCTACTTGTACTATGGGCAATTATTCCAGGCTTCCTATACTGACGGATCTAGACCAAGTTGCGCCTGGGGCAAGGTCAGTTTTTTGCACCTAAAGGTCAGGTTTTGGCACCTAAACTGCCATTCCCCATCCAGTTTTGGCGCCTAATGGTCAGGTTTTGGTGCCCAAAGATCAGGTTTTGGCGCCTAAACTGCCATTCCCCATCCAAATTTTGCCGCCTTTTAAAGAATTTAACAAACTGCGCCTGGGGCAAGAGACCCGTCTGCCCCCCCCCCCCCTAGATCCGTCCCTGGTTAACTATTCCAGGCTACCTATATTGGGGGCAACTATTCCAGGCTACCTATACTGGGGGCAACTAGTCCAGGCTACCTATATTGGGGGCAACTATTCCAGGCTACCTATACTGGGAGCAACAATTCCAGGCTACCTATACTGGGGCAACAATTCCAGGCTACCTATATTGGGGGCAACTATTCCAGGCTACCGATACTGGGGGCAACTATTCCAGGCTACCTATACTGGGGGCAACTATTCCAAGCTACCTATACTGGGAGCAACAATTCCAGGCTACCTATACTGGGGCAACAATTCCAGGCTACCTATATTGGGGGCAACTATTCCAAGCTACCTATACTGGGGACAACTATTCCAGGCTACCTATACTGGGGGCAACTATTCCAGGCTACCTATACTGCGGGCAACTATACCAGGCTAAAAAACCATAAATTGCATAATTGTGGGATATCTACCTCTATAAATAATCACACCTCTGTCTCACCTGTACTGCTAATAAATATCTCCAATACCATATTACATAGGGAGCCTGAGTATTCAAATATCACATATAAATTTATTAATTATCAAAAGGAATTGCAGTATAACCATAGATCACACACTTAAAAAACACTTAAAAATCTCCCATCCATAGACTAGTGATCACATCAAGGCAATGGGCATATTGATAGGTGCACCTATATTCTTTGATCCGGATATAAATCTCTTCAGGACCCTTTGCTATATTGTGATAAAGCTATGGATTGACACCATCCAGTGGACAGCGTTGATATCTTCAATCCTCCTTATGCACACCTCTGCATCAATGTTTCATGCATACGCCCTCGTTACATGCATATAATTGAATGTGCAAAACCCTCACAGCCAAGCAGCGACCAAAGCAAAATAGCAAGCAGGTTTTCCACAGCACTTCAGAGGTTCACATATATTCACTGCGTTCAGCGGCATCCAGCCATAAGCAGAAGCAGGTACAGCTATAGCCTCCGGACATCTCAGACGTCTGAAGAAACCGTAATGGTGAAACGCGTCACGTGTCTGTGACGTCATCACGCTGGATACGCTGATCCTCCCGTACCTCCGCCCTCTTCCCTAACCAGCCTCGCACCCGAAGTTTGCCGCACCGTCAGCGCAGTATGTTTGAATGGGTCCAATTCTCGCTGAAGGCGACTAAGACTGAATAAGCGCGGCGAAGTCCGCATGCAGCGCTGTATACACCGCCCCACTGGAAGTGTGAGTACCGGCATGTCTGGAGGCTATAGCTGTACCTGCTTCTGCTTATGGCTGGATGCCGCTGAACGCAGTGAATATATGTGAACCTCTGAAGTGCTGTGGAAAACCTGCTTGCTATTTTGCTTTGGTCGCTGCTTGGCTGTGAGGGTTTTGCACATTCAATTATATGCATGTAATGAGGGCGTATGCATGAAACATTGATGCAGAGGTGTGCATAAGTCTGCACACGGGAGGATTGAAGATATCAAAGCTGTCCACTGGATGGTGTCAATCCATAGCTTTATCACAATATAGCAAAGGGGCCTGAAGAGATTTATATCCGGATCAAAGAATATAGGTGCACCTATCAATATGCCCATTGCCTTGATGTGATCACTAGTCTATGGATAGGAGATTTGTAAGTGTTTTAAGTGTTTTTAAAGTGTGTGATCTATGGTTATACTGCAATTCCTTTTGATAATTAAATAATTGCAGACTCCTCTCGCCATTCTCGCCTCCTCTAGCTGCTCTCTCCTCTTCTTGCCGCTGCCATGTCCTACTGCTATGGTTACTTCCAGCGGCATGAGAGGCGCAGCTGGGTAACCATGGAAAAAGGATACGATCCCAGTGAGGCAGCGAGAGGAAAAAAGAGCGGGAGAGGAGTCTGCACGGTAACGGGTTATTTAAGTTATGGTGCTCCTTGCCGCGGACGCTGCCTGCCACTTCTCCTCTCTTAGTCCTAGGGGGCGAGATCTGCCATTTTGTCTGCGGCCTCTGGGGGACTCCCTAAAAGGTGCTGATGTACTCCCAGAGGTCCGCAGACCAAGATGAGAACCACTGTCGTATAGTAAATATCACTGAGAAGCAAATGAGAGCCATAAAAGTTTTCCTGACAGAATACAACGTCTGAGGGCAGCGAGAGATAAAATACATGAACTACTGACCTTTTTCTAACTCTGGGACACTTAATAGGCTGCCACTGATTAGAGACAGTAAAACATTCAACCTACTTTGTAAATGATAAAATATAAAAAAAAAACCTGGGATACTTAAAAAAGTAATTTTTAGGAGTAGGAGGATAAATATAATTGTTTATCTTATATTTATTTTCACCCTGGGTTCACGTTAATAAATACAATTGCTTATAAATTACAATATTAATTTAATTTTTTTTTTAAAAAAGAGTTAAAAATGTATTTAGTCAGTGTTTGTTTCTTGTAAAATCTTTCCTCACCCGGAAAAAAAAAGGTTTCACTCGCCTGGGACTTCTTCCAGGCCCTAGAAGTCTGTTAGGTCCCACGCCGCAGTCCCGCGCTGATCCAAGCCTCTGCCGGGCCCTCTGGAAGATCTCAACCCGCGGCCGTGAGCTTCTGCGCATGCGTGGGCACGCTGCGCACCTCTCCTGATCCTGTTGCGACGGGAGCGCACTGCACTTGCGCAGCTCAGAAAGAATTCAACTGCAGAGTGCTCCCGGCGCCAGTGAGCGCGTTCACAGCTGCAGGTGGCGATCTTCCGGCGGGGAGAGCTGGGCAGGACTGCGGCATGGTATCTAACAGACTTTTTGGGCCTGGATGAAGCCCCAGGTGAGCAAAACTTTTTTTCTCCTAGATGTCTCCTTTAAAGGGAACCTTAACTGAGAGGGATATGGATGTTTCCTTTTAAATAATACCAGTTGCCTGGCAGTCCTGCTGAACTCTTTGGTCACAGCAGTGCCTGAATCACACACCTGAAACAAGCATGCAGCTAATCCAGTCTGACTTCAGTCAGAGCACCTGATCTGCATGCCTGTTGAGGGGCTGTGGCTAAAAGTATTAGAGACACAGGATCAGCAGGAGAGTCAGGCAACTAGTATTATTTTAAAAGGAAAAATCCATATCCTTCTTAGTTTAGGTTCCCTTTAAATTTATCACAGGTGGCGACATCTTTACTGCTGGCAAGATGCACCACTGCGGAATGTTTGTTTATTTTGTGTTCTGAAGTGAGCAGAAACAACACCTGATCCCAAAAAGCTGCATGAATAAATAGCCTAGGCCAAATATCACTTGGAGGGCTGGGTTACATATCAAAATACAGAAATATACAGTATACATATAGGAATTGTTTTTGTTGCTGAAACCAGGATAATGAACGTAAAATTGGGTATCCTGAATGATGTAGTGCATTCTACTATATATCGTTGTGGTGTCTTTTTAGCAGTTCAGCAACATAACAGCAGTTGCTGGTTTGACCAAAACATCTCTGACAAGTGTTTCCAGCAGTACACTTGGTTATGCAATGGTCACCTCAATGACATCAATAGGATGGCTAAGTATCACTGGGATACCTTAACCCCCCTGGCGGTACGCAGTTTCAGATGCTGCATCCGCAGGAGGATTTTTTAAAATAAAATTTGAATAAAATGCTTAAGCTAGCACTTTGCTAGCTAACTGTGGCCCCCAAGTCCCCCGGCACCGCTCTGATCTCCCCGATCGCCGCCGGCAATATTTACCCTTCTGCAATCCCACAAGAGCCGAATCTTCACCCTTTAGCTTCAGCCGTCGATATGGCGACGATCGGACATGACGTCATGCGCAGTCCCGATCCTCCCCATAGCGAAGCCTGGAGCTGATTGGGAGGCTGCGCCATCGTGGGATCCCTGGGCAGTACGTATAACGGCGGTGATTGGTAGGGGGCATTGTTAGATAGCAAAGTGCTAGCTTAAAGAGGAACTCCAGTGAAAATAATTTAATAAAAAAAAGTGCCTCATTTTTACAATAATTATGTATAAATGATTTAGTCAGTGTTTGCTCATTGTAAAATCTTTCCTCTCCCAGATTCACATTCTGACATGTATTACATGGTGACATTGTTACTGTGGGCAAGTTATGTAGCTGTTTCTAGCTGCTCTGGCTGTTACAGACAGCTTTAAACAGCCATTTCCTGTCTGTGAACATTGTTACATTGTGGCAGTTTGCCCAGAGTACCGCAGTATTCAGAGCCTCTTGTGGGAGGGGTTTCAGCACAAAATTAGTCACACAGCGCCCCATGATGGTCTGTTTGTGAAAATCATTCTATTTCTCATGTAAAAGGGGGTATCAGCTACTGATTGGGATAAAGTTCAATTCTTGGTTGGAGTTTCTCTTTAAGCATTTTATTCAAATTTTATTTAAAAAAAAAACCTCCGGGGGCCATGTGATCCTCTCCGGCTGCTAGCCTGAACGTAGGTAGGGCTTACCGCCAGGGAGGTTAATAGTAAACTCCAAGAGGACCTGGCCAAGTAGTTTACTATATCAGAAGTTTAGTATATCTAGACTTTTTGCTGCCTGAGGCAAATTTGTGAGGTTGCTTACCCCCCCTCCTTCCTATTTGGAATGATCGCACAGCACCCAATAATTTGCACCATGCATTAAAGAGACTCTGAAGTCTAATATTCTTCCTGTTTTTTTTTTTTTTATTTAATCTTGTTAAGCATTATATCCTAAGTGGAATTGACGCAATCCCACCGCAAAGTAAGTTTTTTTTTAATAATGAAAAAGACCTGCAAAGTTCGATGACTTTGCAGGTCACAGATTGTGCTGCCCTGGAGAGGCAGAGCTTTGAGCTGTAGCTCTGCATCTCTGAAATCAATCTCCGCCTCCTCCCCACCCCTCTCAGTGAAAGAAGACTGAGAGGGGCGGGGAGAGGCGTTGATCAGCAGAGATTAACTACAGAGAAGGCAGAGCTATAGCTCAAAGCTCTGCCTTTTCAAGGAAGTAAATCCCTGCGAGCCCAGGAACTTTGCTGGGCTTTTTCTCTATTAAAAAAAACACTCGTTTTGCGTCAGGATTGCGGCAATTCCACTTAGGATGTAATGTTTAACAAATTAAATAAAAAAAACAGGGAAAAATAATTAGACTTCAGAGTCTCATTAAAGCCATGGTGCGACTCCCCCACCCAAGAAAAAAAAAACGAACACCCTTAGTACAGGTAAGTAGCCAAGTATAGGTGCCCCCAGTATAGGTAGCCAAGTATATGAGCCCCAGTGTAGGTAGCCAGGCATAGGTGCCCCCAGCCAGCCTGTCCCTCCTTTCCCCCACCCCCAGCTCCTTTAACTTCTTCGGCCGCGGCCCACAGAGTCCGGATCCCCTCTGGCCTTGCCGTTGCACTGTCCAGCCCGTCAGCAATACTTCCATCTTCAGACCTCACATCATAGGTGACCCGCAGTAGCGACACAGTGGTGTGAACCTGCATGTATACAGGAAGCGGGTAATGGGGGAAAGGGGGCAGGCGGGATGCGGCCACTTGGAAGAACCGCATGGGTGGTCCAGCCCTGACTGTATATACATACAGAGGCATAGTCAGGACCTGGGGACTGAGTTTACGATAGCCAAAGGTTTATTATATTATTGTTATTCCTGGTGTTGGATCTGCACAATTTGAGTGAAGACACAGTGCTGTTTTAGGTGTATAATCATTGTTAAAAACACAAATTTTCTAATGTCTTACTCTCAAAAATATGCACATTTTTTTGGCAAACCATAAATGGTAATTTTTGCTCCTCACTACTCACATAGCTATGAGAAATATAACATTTTACTCAGTATGCATCCCAATAAAACAAAAAAGCTTAATCGCTCTGAATTAGAACTAGCCTAGTTTCCTTTTAACAAGGCCAAACAGCTGGCAACGGAAGAAAATGGCCGACGACTCCGTCCCAAGAGCGCAGTCCACAACTCCAGCAAAGTTTTCTTGAAGGATCGGACAATTAAACTCCAGCAAAGTGTCCATATTTACCTCGGAGTTGTCTGAAGGCCGCGAGATGACAATGTGACGGCTGAGGATATCGCGCTCAGCTTCTTCCGCAGGTCATTAACTCCCAAATGCTGCTCGGCCTGACTCAACCTTCGGGGAGTGATACGAAGATGCCGGAAAAGAGAGAGACTTTTCTGAAAGTGCAGCAAAGGTAATTGCAGCAGATTGTGCCAATGTCCACCGGGTTTTCTTGCCAGACCCTAAAGTCTTGCTGATAACAGACTGCATGTCGTTTTTCTGCCATACTATCAAGCATGTCTTTAATTACTTTCTGCACTCGCACTTGTGTCTCTCTGAGCGTCTGTCTTTCTCTGTGCATCTGTGTATGCATCTCCCTCTGTGTATGCAGCCCTCCCATCACTTCTCCCTATCTATTGGCTCTGATACACAAAACTTTTCACAAGTGTACACACCTCAACTTTTTTTCCAATGCCTAGTAGGCGTACTATCCCTTACTAGATGACCTAAACAGGAACTGTGCCTGTAGGTATACCACATACCTCCCCACCTCTTGTCCCCCCTCCCCTTCTTAGCTGGTGGGACAGAAGGGGTAAGTGTAGTGTACTGTAGCTTAAGTGGTGGGGACAGCAGGGGTTAGTGTAGTGTAGTGTAGCTTAGCTGGTGGGGACAGCAGGGGTTAATGTAGTGTAGCTTAGCTGGTGGGGACAGCAGGGGTTAGTGTAGCGTAGCTTAGCTGGTGAGGACAGCAGGGGTTAATGTAGTGTATCTTAGCTGGTAGGGACAGCAGGGGTTAATGTAGGGTAGTGTATCTTAGCTGGTGGGGACAGCAGGGGTTAGTGTACTATAGCTTAGCTGGTGGGGGCAGCAGGGGTTAGTGGAGTGTAGCATAGCTTATCTGGTGGGCATAGCAAGGGATAGTGTAGTGTAGCTTAGCTGGTGGGGACAGCAGGGGTTAGTGTAGTGTACTGTAGCTTAGCTGGTGGGGACAGCAGGGGATAGTGTAGTGTAGCTTAGCTGATAGGGACAGCAGGAGTTAGTGTAGTGTAGTGTATCTTAGCTGGTAGGGACAGCAGTGGCTAGTGTAGTGTAATATAACTTAGCTGGTGGGGACAGCGAAGGTTAATGTAGTGTAGTTTACCTTCATTGGTAGGGACAGCAGGGCTTAGTGTAGTGTAGCTTAGCTGGTGTGGGCAGCAGGGGTAAGTGTAGTGTAGCCTAGCTGGGGGGGGGGGGGGGGCAGCAGGGGCGAGTGTGGTGTAGCTTAGCTGGTGGGGACAGCAGAGGTTAGTGTACTGTAGCTTAGCTGGTGGGGGCAGCAGGGGTTAGTGTAGCTTAGTTGGTGGGGGCAGCAGTGGTTAGTGTACTGTAGTTTAGCTGGTGGGGACAGCAGGGGTTAGTGTAGTATAATGAGGCTTAGCTGGTAGGCTAGCAGGGGATAGTGTAGTGTAGCTTACCTGGTGGGGGTAGCAGGGGTTAATGTAGTGTAGTGTAGTGTAGATTAGCTGGTGGGGCAGCAGGGGTTAGTGTAGTGTAGTGTAGCTTAGCTGGTAGGGTAGCGGGGGTTAGTGTAGTGTAACTTAGCTGGTGGGGCAGCAGGGATAAGTGTAGTGTAGTGTAGTGTAGCTTAGCTAGTGGGGGCAGCAGGAGTTAGTGTAATGTGGCTTAGCTGACAGGGTAGCAGGGGTTAGTGTACTGTATCTTAGCCGGAGTGTGGTTTTAATTAAACTTATTAATTATCCATTAAAATATATATTCTTTATTTTTGTATTATTTTACTTGGTTTTTGCTGCCTACAAAATTTGAATGGCTAACACGGTACAGAAATTATTTAGCCCTGGAGTTCTCCTAGTGTTTCTTGATTTGCTGTAATTTATCATATGCACATGTACCGGTATTGGTGATGTCTCCAACCACACATCAGCTATATATGTACATATTTGTATTACTGTATGTCCTGAATGTGCAGATTTTTCAACTTCTCATGGATCTATGCTCCCCACTATTTGTTTTGTACTATGTACAGCACCATGGAAAATGTTAGTGCTATCTAACTGAAAGCTAATTAAAAAATATATAATCAGAATGACAACTACCGTATATACTCGAGTATAAGCTGACTCGAGCATAGGTTGACCCCCCAACTTTTATCTAAAAAAAACAAACAAAAAACACAGGGAAAAATTATTGACCTGATGGTAGAAAATGCCACAACTTCTATTTTCTATTCCTCCTCCAGCCCTGTAATGAGTATACTAGCAATAAAATACAATAACATTTGTAAAGTGCTTTTCTGCCTCAAAGCGCATAGATAAAGTATGTCTCAGATCAATACAGGGTTGCAGCCTGGACGGTGTTACAGAGGAAATAGTCAGGTGTTTATAAATGCCATGCTAAACAGGTGGCATTTCAGTTTGGGCTTTGCCTCCAGGGATGGAGATGTCCCGATTGGGTGTGGCAGGGAGTTCCAAAGTGTAGGGGCAGCATAACAGAAGGCTCTGTCTCCAAAGGTTTTGAGGTGGACTCTGGGGGTGCCGAAGTTATTAGATCCTTTTGATCTAATGCTGTGCATACATGGGTCGATCCGGCGGCCGATTAGCCGCCGGATCGACCCCCACCGCGTCCCCGCTCGTCCGCGCGGATCGATTCTCGCTCGTCCCCGCCGGCAGTCCTTATCAGCCGCTCGATTCCCTGCCATTGTCCGCCGGCGGGAATCGAGCGGGCGCGGGTCGCGCGGCTTGATCAGGCCAGCTGAATATTATCAGCTGGCCGGATCAGCTGGTCGATACACGGTACAGAAACGTACTGTGTATCCCCAGCATAAGATTGTGGAGGGTGTGATGCACTTGCAACAGATTTGTGCAAGGATTTGAATGTCAACAAGCCAATCTCAAACAGATTTCTCCATTTTATCGGTAGCCAGTGGAATGAGAAAAGGGTTGTTTTGTGTCTTGAATTTTGTTGTTCATTTCATAGCTTGCACTCTGTTATACATTGTATTCATCATGTTACATCAGTCATCATTGTAACCACCATTTCTGCATTTTGTACCAGTGTCCATATTTTAATGTATATCATTGCCTGTTTTTGTCTGTTCATTGTGTATTCCTTGTTTGTTCTCTTACTATGTACAGCAGCACGGAATATGTTGGCACTTTATAAAGCAATAATAATAATAATAAAATGTGGCAATTTGCAAGGTTGGCTAGTTAACAGCCTTGCAGCAGCAATCTGTGCTAATTGCAGGCAGTGCAGGTCTTTGTTTGGAAGGCCTGCATAGAAAACATTGCAGTACTGCAACCCTGATGTGATGAAGGCATGAACTAGAGTAGTAAGATCTACTGGATGATGAGGTGTTTGATCCTTGCAATGTTCCTCTTAGGTGAAAGAAGGAATGTATCAGCTGAGATTTGATTCCTGACTACTGGCACAGGGGGGGGGGAGCAGAATAGTTCAGGAATAGCACCAAATGGCCACAATAAAGAAGGTGAAAAGAAAGAGAACACCACTTTCTATGCACTCACCGAAGAATTTGCAGTGACCCTCCTGGACAAGCATTTGAGCCTGGGTGTAGGTCCTCAACTGCTAACATTAGTTGTTACATAGACCACCAGCTTCAGCCGTTTGTGAAGGCAATGCCATCCTATGTTGGCGACACCACTCATGTGCTCACTATTTTGAATGATATTGAGGTCCCCACAGAAACGATTATCGTCACTCTGGACGTGGAGGCACTTTATGCCTCTATACCTCACCATCAAGAACTTTCAATATCGGGAACACAATGAATTTGTTCTGTCATTGCTTGAATTTCTGTTACAGAACAATATTTTTTTGTCTGATGCGGCCCACTATCTCCAGGTGCAGGGCGCGGCAATGGGGATAACCTGTGCCCTGTCGCTGGTGAACCTGTACCTGGGGGAGCTGGAGCGCTCAATTTTTTCTAATGATGATCTGGTTGAGCACCTGTGCCACATTGTCATGTGGCACTGGTACATTGATGACATCATATTCTTTTGGACAGGCACCGTGGATGAGCTCAATCAATTTATTTTGGTCCTCAGTTTAAACGACCGTAATCTTACATTTATCCTCATTTATCATCATAGGACCATGACCTTCCTGAATTTGAGCATTTTGCTCTCCTCGGATGGTATGGTCCACACTACACTCTATCACAAAGAGATATCCACCAACATCCTGCTACATGCTAGAATTTTCCATACGCAACACACTATACGAGGTATTCCAGTCGGGCAGTTTCTCTGCCTTCAGGGAAACTGCTCAACGTTGAATTATTTCTTTTTTAGGAATCGCAACAGCAGGCCCGTCGCTTTTTAGAGCATGGTTATGATTGGCGGCATATTGACCGTGCATATGCACTTGCTTTTCATGCTTTACATAACGTCTATTGCAACCACCCTCGTTCCCCGAACTCTAGCATGACTACAGTGCTCTTGATTACAAGTTATGGTACTAATCATGAACCCTTCAGACGCCTTTTGCAGTCACATTGGCATGTTCTGCAGGTGGACGCCCCCCCCCTGGCTGCCTTAGTTGCCCCTACACCTCAGCTTGTTACTTGTCGTGCAAGAACCATCGGCGAATCTCTGGTACATAGCCATTTTTGGGCATTGTTAGGAGACCCCATTACATGGTCGTGGGCACCTACTCATTTGTGGGATGCAAATTTTGCAGGTGGCTTAAGATTGCCTGTGGTGGTCTCCTTCCCAGGAACCATAGGTTCACCAATAAACATTTGGTGAATTGCGATACACCTTTTGTTGTATATTTGATTGAATGCCGTTGTGATGCATTTTATGTGGGGAAGACCACAAGACCCTTTCGTGAACGCATTTCAGAACATGCAATTTTAAATTTGCAGTTGCATGGCATTTTAATCTGACACACCATGCCAAGATGGCCTTTTTCAAGGTTTTTGCCCTGGATGGGATTCATGTTAACCCCCAAGGTGGGAATATGGATCAGTTACTTTTACAACGTGAGACCGCTTGGATTTTTACCCTGAGGACAGTTGAACCTCCGGGTTGCAACGGTCACTTTTACTGCCTGTTTGCCCTAGGTGTGTGGTGCCCCGACCCTGCATGGGAATAGCAATATTCACCTTTTTATGATTGATGGATCATTCTCCCGTCCACCTGCCCTTTCTTCTTTTTAGGGTTCCCCTATGGCACCCCCTCTGGTTGGGACCTGTTTGCCCTGCACGTGCCCCGCTGTCATCTACTTATATGTGCTGGTGCCTCCTTGGTCGGCACCAACATTCTGCTTTACCACAAGCTGTTATGTTATTTGATTTATTATATGTATATATGTATTATGGTATTTGATTATTTTATACGTATATATGTATTTTGTACGTTACTACCAGTTTGCATTTGGGCTGCATCCATTGTAGCGGGCTTTGTGCCCCCCGTGCACCTATGGTGGTGCCTTTCTTTGCGCCAGGCTCATTATTTGGTTATGTATCTCCTTGATTGCCGTTGTGTGTGGTGGTGTGGCGATCTCCCGCACTGGCCCCACCCCGCATTGTTGCGCAAATTGGCTCACTTGCTGAGCCGTGTTGTGTTGGTGTCTGAGTGGGTCCGGCGCACGTCTGCATTACGTCTGGCGTCAAGACGTGTCCGCGGCCGCCATGTCTCTCTGCATGGCGGCGACATTCTCTGCACTTTCGCTTTCTCTTTGGCCATCATGATGCCGGCATTAGCATGCCGAAACATGTTGGCTCACCCATCCTGCACCTGACAGTTACAGGAGGGTTACCGCATTTACCTGCAACTCAGGTCTTGCTGTCTGCACAGCCCACCACAGCTCACCATCACCCAGCCTTTCGCTGGATGCCTGTATGCATGGCTGCACCTTCAGGAACCACCACTGAGGCTCTGGACAGCTGTCGGATACGCTAATATACCAGTTTCCTTAATTGTATATGGCATGTACTTTGAGGCTTACATGACTTGCAGCTCTGTAGCCTAACTCTGCTTTATAACAGCAGCATATGACTTGCTGGCTCTGTGGTTGCTATTTGTCTCTGTGCCATTGTTGGATGTTGCTTGCATGTCGCTTTAGTCTGCTTTGAACTGACCTGTACATAATTCTGACCTGTTTCCATGACCTAACACAGTTACTTTGGGTCAGTGCAATACATACCTATTGTGTTGCGGCAATTTATGATTGACATTGTGTATCCCCATGTATTTGGCTTCCGAAATAGCGATATCCGGTGTCCTTATGGTGCAAATTGTATTTATGTGCAATTTGTATTTGGTAATGTGTTACTTGTATATTTATATTAAAGGTATCTTGTTTCTATATTTACACTAGTATTTGGAGTTACTGCAGCCTCTCATTTCCCTCTTCCCCTTTCCCTGACAGTTTTCATATTGTTTTAGTGCTCCATATTTATACACATATTTTTCTAGCCCACATATGTAATTATGTTTAAGCCCCTTGTTTCTTATACAGTTTTCAAGTAATAGAACATCCTTTTGACACTTCAATGCTAGAAAACTCATTTTCTGTGGCTCTCGCTGTAAGAAATGACACTCAGGGCCCTTTTCCACTAGCAATCGCTAGCGTTCACGCTGAACGCTAGCGATTGCTGAATCGCAAAAGGTAAAAAATTCCCGGCGTTTTACCGACGTTTGCGATCGCGATTTTGCTATGCTATGCACTGCATAGCAAAATCGCGGCAATAATCGCTCCGCCGTGCGATCGCGATCAGGTAAAAAACGAATCGCGGTAGTGGAAATGACCTACCGCGATTCCTATGTTAAAAGCAAACAGTAGCGATTTGAAAAATCACTAGCGGTTTGCGGTTTTGCGATTCAGCCATCGCAAACGCCGTAGTGGAAAAGGGCCCTCAAAGCAGCTGACTCCAGCTTTTACCAGGTTTTCCCCGGTGATGTCTGTGTCCCCCTCCCCATCATATGCAGTGGTGATGCTGGATATTAAATCTCTGCTCTGCTTCCTGTTGGACTGGTATGTGGCTATGAGTGAGTTCCATCAACACCAGTGTCTCCCGCACCATGTGCGCCCCCTCTAGAGCAGTATATGGGAATAATTGTTCTCCCTACCCCCAAGTGTCGCCCCGGCGATTGCAGAGCCTTTGCACAGTGAAGCGTTCACTTACCGATCTTTGCGGACAGGATTCATCTCCAGTTCCTCTGTCGCAGTCTCGCCTTTATGACCCTTGAAGAAACAAGTACATATATGAGGCTCCACTAGAGGGCGTCATAGATTTCTACGTCTGCGATAGAGGATTTGGAGATGAATCCTGTTGGCGTGGATCGTTAAGTGATTGCTTCACTGTGCAAACACTCTGCAATTGCATCCGGGGGGGGGGGGGGGCACTTGGGGTGGGGGGAAAAGTAATTCCCGTATACTACCCTAGCAGGGGGGTGCACATGCTTTGGGGGGGGGGGAGACACTGGAGTGGGGGAAACTCTGTCATTGACACATAGCACTCCAGCGAGGAGCAGACTGGAGATCTCATATCCGGTATCACCACTACATATGAAGAGGAGGGGAACACGGGTATCACCGCTCACCTGCAATCGAGTGACTAGTTACCCTGACTCGAGTATAAGCCGACACCCCCACATTTTTTGAGGCCCAAAAACTCCGCTTATACTGGAGTATACACTGTTTTCAGCAAGAGTTTTTAAAATGTAACAAAGAAGACAGCAATAACAGCCTTCTACGCTTAGATACAAAACAAAGCTGATTGACTGCTGTATGAAAAACAGAAGTTTGCCTTCTCAAAACAGAAAGTATTTGCAATTATGCAGGTTGGTGTGGGCTCTGAGATGTCTCCCATGATGCATCACTGCTGAATATGCAAATCATCTCTTTGATGTGCCTGAAAGCAAGCCACGCCTCCAGAACCACTGGAATGCAATGATGTGTCAGCTTGTTAATAATTTTGAATACCTCGGGCCTGAATTACAAAGCTTTTCAGTTAAATTATCTCACCTTATTTATTAACTCACAATTTATCTCTCCTTAAATGACTTCACTCATGATTTACCTCTCCTTATCTAACTTAACTCATGGTTTGGCTCTCCTTATCTAACTTTATTCATGGTTTAGCTCTACTTATTTGACATAACTCACGGTTTAGCTCTCCTTATCTATTTATCTCATGAATTATCTCTCTTTATTTGTTTATCTCATGCATTAGCACTCCTTACAGTTAAAGCGGACCCAAACCAAACATTTTTTTAATTAAAAATATTTAGTTGCACCACGCTGACACATACAGAGATAAATAAACACTCCTTCAAACCCTGATCATTTCAGTGCATTCTTTTCACCCTTCTCTTTTCATTACTAGGATTATACTGGGGGCAGCCATTAGCAATTCCTCCATTGCCGGACACCATCTACTTCACCAGTTTGCCGGATTTTGTCCCGGCAATTTGAAAGGAAGGGAGGGGTTCCAACAATAAATGTAAAATATTTTATATTTGTCATCATGCAGCTGAAAAAAAGCTGCTATTTATTATTATAATTTAGAAAATGGATTTTATTTCTGAAATCTTGTATTTTTAATTTGGGTCCACTTTAAGGGGAAAAATAACTAACCTTTGTGAATCAACCCCCTTCTGTTTTAAAGAGAACCCGAGGCGGGGTTCTGAGAATAAAATCCCCATACAGAGGCTGGGTCTGTCTATAGAGCCCAGCCTCTGTTGCTATATAGATCGCCCCTAAGCCCCCCCTGCGCTCTGCAATCCTCCCATAAAACACAGCCGCGCTGCTGACATGCAGCTTGTCAGAGCGCTCTGTGTTTACCTCTCATCTGTCAGTCTCGCCGCTCCCCGCCTCCTGCATCGCTCCAGTCTCGCCGCTGATTGGAGGGAAGGGACGCGGGCGAGACCGGAGCGATGCAGGAGGCGGGGAGCAGCCGAGACTGACAGAGGAGAGGTAAACACAGCCGCACTGCACGGCTGCGAGTTATGGGGGGATTACAGAGCGCAGGGGGGGCTTAGGAGCAATCTATATAGCAAGAGAGGCTGGGCTCTATAGACAGACCCAGCCTCTGTATGGGGATTTCATTCCCAGAACCCCGCCTCGGGTTCTCTTTAAGAAGGCAAACTTCTGTTCTTCATATTATCTTAGTAAGAGGGCTTTTCGGTCTCTTTTAGCCCCTTACACACTCCTGAGAGTTGTGTGTCACCATGAGCTTGCTGGGTACTCTGTGACTGCTATTTGTAACTCCTATTTATCTTGAGGCTGGTTTAACATTAGCAGCCTGTGCTTTAGTTGCGGTGCGATTGGATGATCACATCACACCGCAATGCTAAAAAGAAGCTTTGTAGACACCTGCGTTGATGCGCGGTCATGTAATTCTTGGAAGCAAACCAAATTATAATTGAGGCTCAATATGGGCACCAGTTGCAATATTCCAGTATTACTTTAATCCAATAGGTACAGCTTACATAAAGGAGTAGAAAGAGTCGACCTTTCTACTCCTTTATGTAAGCTGTACCTATTGGATTAACCACTTAAGGACTGCAGTCATAAAACCCCTTAACCTTCCTGGCGGTAAGCCCGAACTGAGTTCGGGCTATGCCGCCGGAAGGCACCGCTCAGGCCCCGCTGGGCCGATTTGCATAATTTTTTTTTTTGCTGCACGCAGCTAGCACTTTGCTAGCTGCGTGCAGTGCCCGATCGCCGCCGCTACCCGCCGATCCGCCGCTATCCGTCTCTGTAAATGAGATTTTTTTGATTTTTTTTACACACAATTGTCCATTTACAGAGATATTTCTCCCACCCAGCATGGGTATGTGTAAAAATACACCCCAAAACACATTATACTACTTCTCCTGAGTACGGCGTTACCACATGTGTGGCAGCTTTAACGGTTTATTGCTCGGTCATACAACCTACCACCACTACCACCTAAATGAATTTGACCTCCTTTACAGCTTTCTTTTAGTGCTATTTTATTGCTGCTTTAGTGTGTTTACTTTCCTGGCATTTTGGGGGGTGCTAAATTGTAAGCACACCTGTAAAGCCTAAAGGTGCTCATAGGACTTTGGGCCCCTTAGCGCACCTAGGCTGCAAAAAAGTGTCACACATGTGGTATCGCCGTACTCAGGGAAAATAGTGTAATGTGTTTTGGGGTGTATTTTTACACATACCCATGCTGGGTGGGAGAAATATATCTGTACATGACAATTTTTTGATTTTTTTTTACACACAATTGTCCATTTACAGAGATATTTCTCCCACCCAGCGGCGCTCCTGCAGACACAGTACTTCAGGGCCTGTGCAGAACGCTCCATACCACGTGAGTGCGGTTACCAGCGGGGCTCAGGCAGACAGTACTTCAGGGCCTGCACAGAACGCTCCATACCACGTGAGCGCGGTCACCAGCGGGGCTCAGGCAGACACAGTACTTAATACAATACAATACAATACAATAACATTTCTATCGCGCTTTTCTCCCATTGGACTCAAAGCGCTTAGGCTCTCTCAGATTCAGTAATTGGTAGTAGGATGAAGTATTCACACAACAAAAGTTATAATTCTGCAAATGCCAAACTGAACAGGTGGGTTTTCAGTCTGGATTTAAACACGGCCAGGGATGGAGCTATCCTGATCTGTTGAGGTAGGGAGTTCCAAAACGTAGGGGCAGCATGACAGAAGGCTCTGGGACCAAAAGTTTCCAAGTGGACTCTGGGTATGACTAGATTATTAGAACCTGTGGATCTGAGAATGCGGGGATTGCTACGTAGCTGCAACATATCTTTCATGTATCCAGGGCCCAGATTATTCAGGGATTTAAATGTCAGTAGGCCGATCTTGAATAGGACCCTCCATTCTATAGGTAGCCAGTGAAGGGAGTGAAGGACTGGCGTTATGTGGCAGTGAAGGGGTTGGTTGGTTAGCAGTCTGGCAGCAGTATTCTGTATCAGCTGTAGGCGGTACAAGACCTTTTTTGGAAGGCCAGTGTAGAGAGCATTACAGTAGTCAAGTCGGGATGTGATGAAGGCATGGACTAAGGTTGGCAGATCTTCTGGGGGGATGAGGTGCTTGATTTTTGCAATGTTCTTCAGGTGAAAATAGGATGATTTCACCACAGCAGAGATTTGAGTTCTGAAGTTTAAATTCTCGAAGTAAATTCCGAAGTTTAAATTCCCATCAATTAGAACTCCCAGGCTACTCACATGATCAGAGCTGCGTAGATCCGTGCCTCCTATTCCCAGTGATGAAGACTGCAAGTTATGTTGTTTTGTTACCATGCTCTGCCCTCCAATCAGAAGGACTTCAGTTTTGTCTGCATTTAGTTTCAGCCAGTTGTCATTCATCCAGGCGTTTATAGTTAGAGTTGGGTCTGTCACACCAGGCTTGAAGGAAAGATATAGTTGGGTGTCGTCTGCATAGCAGTGGTATGTCAGGCCATGTTTTTGGATTAGTTTTCCAATGCGCAGATCGCTCCATACCACGTGAGTGCGGTCACCAGCGGCGCTCCGGCAGACACAGTAGATGCTGATCTGGCGAGGTCGGCATAGCCCACGACCCCAGAGCTGCGGCGAGGGACATATCGGCTGCCAGGGGCTGGAGGAAGCGTACATCAAAAAAGGGCGTCGGGAAAAAAGGGCGCGTGGTGTAAACGATAAGCAGTATTATCGTTTATAAAAATATTGTGTAGAATTTCGTTTACAAATAGTGTTTTAAGAATTTATAAATCATTAAATAATGTGTATGAAATCGGCAATTCTTAAAACGTTAATCTTCCCTGTTTCTAAAGTGAAACTTATAATTACGTTTGTTAAAAACCCTCCCTGTACCTATCCCTAACCCCTAGACCCCCTGGTGGTGCCTAAACCTAAGACCCTCCTGGTGGTGCCTAAACCTAAGACCCTCCTGGTGGTGCCTAAACCTAAGACCCCCCTGGTGGTGCCTAACCCTAAGACCGCCCTGGTGGTGCCTAAACCTAAGACCCCCTGGTGGTGCCTAAACCTAAGACCCCCTGGTGGTGCCTAAACCTAAGACCCCCCCTGGTGGTGCCGAAACCTAAGACCCCCCTGGTGGTGCCTAAATTTAAGACCCCCCTGGTGGTGCCTAAACCTAAGACCCCCCTGGTGGTGCCTAAACCTAAGACCCCCCTGGTGGTGCCTAAACCTAAGACCCCCCTGGTGGTGCCTAAACCTAAGACCCCCTATGGATAATAATGTTTTACAAACATTAATAAATAAAAATTTTAAATAAAAAAAATGTAAATAATTTTTTGGGGTGGATAATAATGTTTTAGAAATGTTTTACAAATAGTGATTTAGTATCTTTATAAACGTTAAATCCAGTGGCGGACACAGGCAGCAGTGGGCCCATGTGCAAAATATCAATTGTGGGCCCCCGCGGCAAAAAATGGGTGTGGCTATAACCTGCGGCGCGTTAAGCGCGCCGCGGCAAAAAATGGGTGTGGATAGAAAATGGGCGTGGCAATGACCGGATAAGGGCGGAGCTAACTGTAATTTAAAGTGATCCCGGGGTGAGAGTGATATGGAGGCTGCCATATTTATTTCCTTTTAAACAATACTAGTTGCCTGGCGGCCCTGCTGATCCATTTGGCTGCAGTAATAAACTGAATTACACCAGCAACAAGCATGCAGCTTAATCTTCTCAGTTCTGACAATATTGTCAGAAACCCCTGACCTGCTGCATGCTTGTTCAGGGTCTATGGTTGAAAGAATAAGAGGCAGAGGACCAGAACGGCAGCCAGGCAACTGATATTGCTTAAAAGGAGAGAAATATGGCAGCCTCAATATTATTCTCACCTCAGGTTCCCTTGAAAAGTGCAACGCAAAGACAGTGGGCCCAAGTTTTGGTGACCCTTTCCCCAGAAAATTCACATAATTGTGCAGGTTTTCTCAAGAAAATACACATAATGTGAGCAGATTTGCCCAGAAAATACATTCAATCATGTCGACAGATTTGCCCAGAAAATACATTTAATCATGTCGGCAGATATGCCCAGAAAATACGTGCAATGATGTCGGCAGATATGCCCAGAAAATACGTGCAATCATGTAGGCAGATATGCCCAGAAAATACGTGCAATGATGTCGGCAGATATGCCCAGAAAATACGTGCAATGATGTCGGCAGATATGCCCAGAAAATACGTGCAATGATGTCGGCAGATATGCCCAGAAAATACGTGCAATGATGTCGGCAGATATGCCCAGAAAATACGTGCAATGATGTCGGCAGATATGCCCAGAAAATACGTGCAATGATGTCGGCAGATATGCCCAAAAAATACCTGCAATCATGTCGGCAGATATGCCCAGAAAATACCTGCAATCATGTCGGCAAATATGCCCAGAAAATACCTGCAATCATGTCAGCAGATTTGCCCAGAAAATACGTGCAATCATGTCGGCACATTTGCCCAGAAAACACATGCAGTCATGTAGCAAATTTGCCCAGAACATACATGCAATCATGTGGCAGACCTGCCCAGAACATACACGCAATCATGTGGCAGACCTGCCCAGAACATACACCTGCTAAAATAAATAATAAAAAAAAACATTTACTCACCTGCAGCAGCAGACCTCCTGTCCCAGCCTCCATCCGGCGCGCAGCTCCCATGGGTGGTTGGGTGGATAGGTAGCCTGGTGGGTAGGTAGGTAGGCAGCCAGGTGGGTAGGTAGGTAGCCCTTAGCCGGGTGGGTAAGTAGCCTGGTGGGTGGCTGGGTAGCCGGGTGGGTAGCCTGGTGGGTGGCTGGGTAGGCGGGTGGGTAGGTAGCCTGGTGGGTGGGTAGGTGGGTGGTTAGGTAGCTGGGTGGGTGGGTAGGTAGCCTGGTGGGTCTTTAGGTAGGTAGCCTGGTGGGTTGGTAGGTAGCCGGGTAGGTAGGTAGGTAGGTAGCCGGGTGGGTGGTTAGGTAGCCGGGTGGGTGGTTAGGTATCCGGGTGGGTAGGTAGCCGGGTGGGTGGGTAGGTAGCCGGGTAGGTAGCCGGGTGGGTGTGTAGGTATCCGGGTGGGTAGGTAGCCAGGTGGGTGGGTAGGTAGCCGGGTAGGTAGGTAACCGGCAGGGTGGTTAGGTAGCCGGGTGGGTAGCTAGGTAGCCGGGTGGGTAGGTAGGTATCCGGGTGGGTAGGTAGCCGGGTGGGTGGGTAGGTGGCCGGCAGGGTGGTTAGGTAGCCGGGTGGGTGGTTAGGTATCCGGGTGGGTAGGTAGCCGGGTGGGTGTGTAGGTATCCGGGTGGGTAGGTAGCCGGGTGGGTGGGTAGGTAGCCGGGTAGGTAGGTAGCCGGCAGGGTGGTTAGGTAGCCGGGTGGGTAGGTAGCCGGGTGGGTGGGTAGGTAGCCGGCAGGGTGGTTAGGTAGCCGGGTGGGTAGCTAGGTAGCCGGGTGGGTAGGTAGGTAGCCGGGTGGGTGGTTAGGTAGCGGGGTAGGTAGCCGGGTGGGTGGTTAGGTATCCGGGTGGGTAGGTAGCCGGGTGGGTGGTTAGGTATCCGGGTGGGTAGGTAGCCGGGTGGGTGTGTAGGTATCCGGGTGGGTGTGTAGCCAGGTGGGTGGGTAGGTAGCCGGGTAGGTAGGTAGCCGGAAGGGTGGTTAGGTAGCCGGGTGGGTAGCTAGGTAGCCGGGTGGGTAGGTAGCCGGGTGGGTTGGTAGTTAGCCGGGTAGGTAGCCGGCAGGGTGGTTAGGTAGCCGGGTGGGTAGCTAGGTAGCCGGGTGGGTAGGTAGGTAGCCGGCAGGGTGGTTAGGTAGCCGGGTGGGTGGTTAGGTAGCGGGGTAGGTAGCCGGGTGGGTGGTTAGGTAGCGGGGTAGGTAGCCGGGTGGGTGGGTAAGGTAGCCGGGTGGGTAGCTATCCGGGTGGGGGGCCCGACTATCCTCCCTCACTCACCTCGGGGCCCCCCTCCCGGTATGCGCGGCGGCCGGCGGGAGAGCAGAAAATGCAGGAAGTCTCCGGCCGGGGATGCAGCAGACGCTAGAGGCAGCTGCTGCTTAGTTTCCGATATGTCTCCAAGTTGGAGACATATCGGAGACCAAGCGGCAGCTGCCTCTAGCGTCTGCTGCAGCCCCGGCCGGAGACTTCCTGTATTTTCCGCTCTCCCGCCGCATGGGGGGGGGGGGGGGCGAGGTGAGGGGGGAGGACAGGAGTCGGGGCCCCCCCAGGTTAAAAAAATAAAAGATTAAAAAAAAAAAAAAAAACTGCAATACTTAATGGGCCCCTGAAGCAGCGGCGGCACGGCCTGCACGGCCATATGTCCGCCACTGGTTAAATCATCACAAGCACAGTTATAAAACCTTAAAAATCTCCGGGCGCCGTTTGTAAAACGTTAATAATCTCCGGCGCCTTTTTTTCCCTGTTCGGCGCCCATTAAACGATATTTATAATGGGAGTGAATGGGGCGCCCTTTTTGTCCACTTGTCTCATACGCCCAAACCTCCTGCTTCCCTGGAGGAAGCCCCCGGGGAAGTAGATCCTTTTTTTTTTTTTTTTTTTTAAATCCTCGGACATTTCCTTTAAAACTGGGTCTACAATCAGCTTAGAGAACAGATATAATTTATTTACTCACCGATGGGTAATGCCTCGTTCATGAAGGAATTGGATGCCACAGACAAGCTGAAAAAAGAGACAATGTTGTGTGTTAATGTCAGTTATTCATTTCAAGTATGAATACTATTTACAAAAAGAAAGATTATTTGCACATCTGTTCATATGGAAACCTAACAACCAGCAAGAAACAAATGACAACCCCCTCACACAGCCCTGCCGCCCCGCTCATCCCAGGGGCGTAGCTAGAAATGACTGGGCCGCATAGAAAAAAAAATTTATGGGTTCCCCCCCCCCCAACCTTTTTGACAGTGATTCTGGGCTGGTTGGCTGGTGGTGATGCTGGGCTGGCTGGCCTGGATAGTTTAGGTAGTGACAGGTGCCCCCTAGTTAAGGTAGCGCCAGGAGTCTCCAAGTTTAGGTAGTGACAGGAGCCCCCCCCAGTTCAGGCAGTGACAGGAGCCCCCCCAGTTCAGGCAGTGACAGGAGCCCCCCAGTTCAGGCAGTGGCAGGAACCCCCCAGTGTAAGTAGTGACAGGTGACCCCCAGTTTAGGTAGTGACAGGGACACCCCAGTTCAGGTAGTGACAGGGACCCCAAGTGTATGTAGTGGCAGGAGCCCGCAGTTTAGGTAGTGAGTGACCCCCAGGTTAGGTAGTGAGTGACAGGGACTCCCAGGTTAGGTAGTGAGTGACAGGCGCCCCCCAGGTTAGGAAGTGACAGTAGCCCCCCAGGTTAGGTAGTGAGTGACAGGGACCCCCAGTTAGGTAGTGAGTATCAGGGACCCCCAGGTTAGGTTGTGAGCGACAGGGACCCCCAGTTAGGTAGTGAGTGACAGGGACCCCCAGTTAGGTAGTGAGTGACAGGGACCCCCAGTTAGGTTGTGAGTGACAGGGACCCCCAGGTTAGGTTGTGACAGGGACCCCCAGGTTAGGTTGTGAGTGACAGGCGCCTCCCAGTTAAGTAGCGAGTGAAAGGCGCCCCCCAGGTTAGGTTGTGAGTGACAGGGACTCCCAGGTTAGGTAGTGAGTGACAGACGGCACCCCCCAGGTTAGGCCGTCCCTCCCCCTGGGCCCGCTCAGGGCCGTTTTTGGGGGCTGGAGGGGTCGCAGCATGAGGGGAGAGCTTGGTGGCACGTCGGTGGGGAGGGGCTCTCCCCTCTGCGCTCAACTCGGGCTCTCCCCTCTGCGCTCCCCTCCAGCATTGAACAAAGATTGTATGCAGGCGGCGGGGCAGATACATACCTTCCGTGCGCTCCACCGATGCGTCTCTCTCTAGCTTCAGACGCGACTTCCGGTATAAACAGGAAGTCGCGTCAGAGGCTAGAGAGAGATGCATCGGTGGAGCGCACGGAAGGTATGTATCTGCCGCCGCTGCCCCGCCGCCTCTGCCTGCATACAATCTTTGTTCAATGCTGGAGGGGAGCGCAGAGGAGAGGGCCCGAGGTGAGGGAGGGGGGGCCCTTCCCCCCTCCCCACTGACATGCCACCAAGCTCTCCCCTCATGCTGCGACCCCTCCAGCACCTAGCGGGGCATCCTGCTGCGGGCCCCCTGCGACGTAGGGGCCCCATAGCAATGCTATGGTTGCTATAGCGATTGCTACGCCCCTGGTGACACCATCAGGCGCCTTACCCAGGAATGGATTAAGATGACAAGAGACCCTAGGCAAGATAGCAGTTTTTGATGGTCACCTGGCTTTTTCGGTAAGATTTGTTGGTGGCTAAAATCCAACAGGCCCCCTAGACTCTCTCCAGGCCCTAGGCAACTGCCTAGAATTGCCTTGTGGATGATCTGGCTCTGGCCTTGCCTATGCCTTCTACGTGGAGCCAAAAAATGGAGGGCAGACTATGGAGTGGATAATGCTCGGTGTGACTAGGGTGGAGAAGAGTTTTCATGGGTAGCACCTGATAAGGGCAGTAGGATCTGATAAGAGAAATGACTGGGGAATGCCAACCTGAGCAAGTAATAGAGGCTGGCTGGGTTCACTTGGGGGAATGACGACTCCAAGTCATGGTCTGTCCCCACTGAGCAAATAATCAGAATGTGACCACTCTGTGACATCTCTGCCTTGGGTGCTGGGGGGGGGGGGGGTGATTTGTCCTGACCCTGTTTGGAAACACCCATTACCCCCACACTCCACCCCTTGGATCAGCCAATATGGACAGATCCTTGCCTGAGCTTTCTACCCGACCATCAGCAGCAGAATGATTTATATACTTACTCCGCGAGATGATCCGGAAGACATCCACGTTGCTCTATCAAGAATCCCAGGCTTCCTCCAGGCAGGTGCTCCATGACTAAATAGGCGTGGCTCTGTTTGGACAGTGTCCTGTCACTGGGCGGGATCAGAGGCAGCTGCTGCTGCTGTACCCTCTGTGCAGATACAAGTATTTTAAACAACAGAAATAGGGAGCCCTGGGTATAAACCTATGCAAACCTTTAATCACCAATATCAAAATTACATATAATCCTATGAAAAAAAAACCCCATTAAAAAGTGGAAACAAGTAATAATATGACCATGATCAAAAAAGTCCATCTCAGAGTGCACTCCTATTTAGATAACCTTAATGCATGCATATAAAAATAATTGATATGATCTTCAGGCCCAATAGATGATTTTGCTCCACAACGTGTATGGCGGATAAGGTAAGCGTCCTGATTTCAGTAATATGCACCAAGCAATCACCCCGTATGCATGTTAATGCATGCCTCATCTTCCTTACTTACACTAGCAGTCGGGATGTGCATAGGATCATATGTAATTTTGATATTGGTGATTAAAAGTTTGCATATGTTTATACCCAGGGCTCCCTATTTCTGTTGTTTATGGTATTTATCTAATTATAGATGAAACGGGTTGATTAAATTGGAAAGAGGTAGATATCCTGTTTTTGTTGTATTTCTACAGATACAAGTATCTGCTGTTTTTTTTTTTTTTTTTTTAATTTCCCTTCAGATTCACTTTAAAGAGAGGGAATCAGTCCCATTGTCATTTATGCTCACCAGAGGAGTGGGAGGAAATAATGTCAAATACTTTTAGGCTCGGTCCACACTTGTGCGGATGCAGAACGGAAAAGGAACATGCATCTGCGTTCCGTCCATTCTGCATCCGCTTCGCACAAATACACTGTTCCGTAGCGTTTCTACGTTGGCCCGTACGCAACGCCGCTAACCTGACTCACCGTCTCCGCTCATCCCGTGCTTGGTCCCTTCAGCAGCCCAGGCGCCAGCAGAAGTGTGGCTCTCCATAGGCTTCAACAAGCCAATTCTGCCTAGCAACAGGGAGAGTTTTCATTGGTTCAACATGAACCAATAAGAATTCTCCCTGTTGCTGAGGATCTCCATTGGTCTGTTGTAGCTAAATGGAAAATCCCCGGCCACCAGGCTGTTCAGAAGGGACCGAGCGGCGATGAGACACGAGAGTTTTAGGTCATTGCGGTGGCCTGGATGCGACGAAAATGGGCGACTTAGATGCCTCCACTTACTTAGTGAGAACGGATAGAGTCCTTTCTCATAGACTTTCATTGGGCACGTTTTCACGTCCAGTCCGGGAAAGTGCAAAGTCCGTACTCTGCGTTCCGTGGCACACAGATCCGTGTTTTTAACAACTGGAAGCAGGTCCTATTTTTAACATAGGATCCGCTTCCTACATTTTCATGGAGCTTTCAAAATGTATCTCACGGATACGTGTGAACCGAGCCTTACTGCATGGAGTTATTTATTTTCTTGTTTACTTGCAAAAAAGGATTAAAGTACCCCTGAACTGCTTTATGATAAACATACTTTTAATGCTGATTTATTTCTGGTGCTGTGACATATGTCACAGCACAATCCTCCTTCTCCAGGGCCCCCCACTCTGCTCAGCCAAAATATTTGACTTGAGCAGAACGTCAGTCATGGGCGGGGAGGAAGTGTCAGTACGTCTTCCTCTCTGCCAGTCCTTAGTCCAGCCCCCTCCACTCACTGCTAATGGTTCCTATGTGCTGGTACAGCATGCTGGGGAGCTGTGCTGTGTGTGGGCTTGTGGTAATACAGCTATTTGTACAATATCGTTTGTCACAAGTTTGCCTCAGGCAGCAAAAAGAACTGGCCCTGTCTCCACCCATGTCTCCAAATACCGGTATTCTAGGTTCCAATATTGCAAGTGCTCCTGGGAGTGCCTCTTCAGGAGACTCCCAGAATCACAAATGCAGAAAAATCACATGTATTTTGTGTTAGAGTTTTAAGATGGTGGTAGCCTGAATTTCATACAGAAAACCCCTTATCGGATATTTTCAACAGTGTGTGAGGTTTGGCAAGGTAGTGTTGTTGTATTATATCTTTGTAATACTGTGGGTGCAATAAAGTCAAAGCTGTTTTTTTAACAGGAATGCGTGTTCGGAATCTACAGAATTGAAATGTCTGCATTTGTGATCGGAAAACAGAATTCGGGATTTCCGCGGCAATACCGCAACTCTGTAATCTTAGCCTAATCGCAGAACTCAGAAGCATTGGACCAATCAAAGAATGCAGATTTTTTTTCAGCGAAAATCAGATTACCGCAGTAATTTTAAACAAATCATAAGACTTGGTTACTACCAAGTATTCTCGAGTCTTGTGATTGGCCTAAAAATGTGCAAGGTATTCCGATTACCGCAACAAAATTCTGCATTTTCTGATTGGTCCAATGCTTCCAAGTCAACTCAGAAGCATTTGACCAATCAGAGAATGCAAAAAATGACAAAATACTTCTCCAAAAATCCACGGAATCGGCATTGGTGGAAATCTGAATTTCTGCGAACTGGACCGACCATCCCTACTCTGTAACTCATGAGAAAAGTTTAATGCATCAGGGAGGATGTGGTAAATTCAATAAACTGCGATAAAGGGTAATGCATAAGAGGTGGACACGCTGCATGTGGTATTTAGATTCATAAAACATTGTTGCGTATAAATAATTTGTGGTATTTACTAACATGAGGTAATATATTGCGCACATAAGTATGGCATAAGTAAGGCATGAACTTAACTCCTGTCTAGTAGTTAGGTGTGTTTGCACCTGTTATGCATGATTTGCATATGCATTACGCACAATATCATCATTGCATGCATTAAATTGTATTAACGTGTATGCGGTATTCTCATTTTGCATTACACTCTGCTTATCGAGCGCAAGACTTTACGCATGCTATTCTGATGACTGCAGTTTAGTGGCCTGCTGCTAAGGCTACCACATACACTTTGGGTACCAAACAATGTTAAAAAAATTCCTCCGCGCTAGGTTCAAAGCAGTATTTCAAAAGTGGTTTTCCCTGCAGTCACCCAAATGCCCAGGCTCCGGTTCCTGACCGGTTTCGGTGTTCCACCATTGTTGCCCGCCGAAACCAGTCGGGTATTGGAGACTAGGCATTTGTCTACACCTCTGCTTGTTATTTTTGTGTGTGTACTTTACGTACACGGTACGCTTTTAACATCAAAAGTGTCCCTGTCAAAAGGGCCTGCGATGTAAATACTGTACTCAGTCGGTAACAGTTTTATGTGGAGAATAAACTTTTCTTTTTGATTAACTTACTGAACATTTGTTTTTGGGTGACTGCAGGGACAACGACCTTTGGAATTCTGTTTTGAACCTAGTGCTGAGGATTTTCTAACATTCTGATACTGCAGTTTAGTGAACGTACCCCAATGTAACTTTCCATGTTTGTTAATCATTTTCTCTATACATTTGCTCTCTCAATGCATTCATCCCCTATTCCAACTCACTCTATTGCTTCTGAGTATGCACCTTTCCCTCTCTGTTCATAGTTCTACCTTCTTCATGCTTGCTTTACCATCTCCGTTCATAGCTCTCTCTCCCAGCACACCTCACTGTACACACATCTCTCTCTCTCTGCTCTCCTGTAATGAGATTATAAAACAATTAGTTAACTCCGGAGGCCTCAGAGGCTACTCAGGGGGCTGTTTGTTCTCCGCAGGTTGGGACGCTGGGTGAAGGTCAGGCTCCCAGTAATAGGCACTGACCTCAGTGGCATTGTCTGACGCCCTCCCGCCTCCTGTGCTTTGAAGGCTCCGCACCAGGTGTTTCTGCACTAAATTACACATGAAAGGACGCGCTCCCCAGACTAATTAACTTCTTAGATTCACCCACCAGCCTGCGCCGTGGCGGTTGCTCTGGCACAGCGCATTCCTGTCTACGATTTCCAGCCCAGAGGGCTCCTGACCGCTGCCAAACCTGGACTCTGGTCACATCATAGTACCTGATAGGGAAATGTTGAAAAGTCCATAGGAGGGAGGCACAGCTAAGAGCACTTTAACACCAGAAATTACAATCAGCATTGTAAACGTGCTTCAATTGCAATTTTCACTATTTACACTGAGGCTGGTTTCAGACTGTAAACCAACGCTAGCGTTGCTTCCGCCACACCGCATAGCTCCGCCAGAAACAGGCCTTCAGGAAACACCACGTGGTGCTCCGTCTGGCCACCTGCCAAGAAGGAAGTGACACGCCACATTAGTACGCGGTGCTCCGTCTGGCCACCAGCCAAGCAGGAAGTGACACGCCACATTAGTACGCGGTGCTCCGTCTGGCCACCAGCCAAGCAGGAAGTGACACACCACGATAGTACGCGGTGCTCTGTCTGGCCACCAGCCAAGCAGGAAGTGACGCACCACGTTAGTACGTGGTGCTCCATCTGGCCACCAGCCAAGCAGGAAGTGACGCACGCTTGGAGTCACTTCCTTGGAGTATGCGGAAGTGCACGGAAGCATATTGTAAAAATACACTTCCGTGCATGCGCACCGCAACATCACGCCAGTCATTTTTAAATACCCCCGCGTCACCACAGACTAGCAAGACTTCTGGGCTGAAGCAGATTGCCGCAACTCGATGCAGAAGCCGTGAGGCAACGTAGTTCTGGACCTGCGTGGAATGCCGGAATGTGCCGTAACGTCGCAGAATGAAAGTCTCCATAGAATTTCATTGCCCGGCGGTGGGATGTGGTAAAAATACCGTGCCGCCCCAGTGTGAAAAGGCCCTGTGGGTGTTTGCTAACATGATTTTTGAGTAAGAGCCTGTACACACTGCAAATCACCAAGTGCAATCACAAGTGCAGTGGGATGCGATTACCTTTTTTTTAATCAAAATTCTACCTGCGATTTTTGTGCGTTTGCATTGCGATTTTGCTCAAGCTATCTCTTCCCGGTATCCTGATTGTTTACCTAAAACCGCAATGAAAATTGCATGCACTGTGTGTTTCCTGTGCTTCCCAGGTGCGGGCATTTAAAAAATGCTGCAGCCACTGCGATTGCAATTTTCTAAAATCGCATGTAATTCTAAAATCGCAGCGCAATGCAGCCAGTGTGTTCAGGCCCTAAAGACTAACTATAGGCCTATCGCGAACGCAGGAAAAATGTAACATACCGTACCATTACAATACGAAAAATCTAAGCGAATCTGTGGAAAAAGCACATCGATCCAAAACCGCAAAAGAAATAGGATAAAAAGGTGATCAAGTCAACTGCAGGGAAACATCACCACTGTTGGAGGAGAGCAGCACTGCAGCAAATATGCACTTGTGAGGACCGCCCACTTCCAGAGACTCTCCGCCCCCACCACGGATTTCCGCTCCACAGATGTGGAGTGGAAACGCTACATCCTAATAGGGGAAGGGGGAACAAGGGTGCAAATAGCAGCCCAATATGTCACTGCCTGCCACCAACTGAGAGGAAAATTATTACCCAGAGACTGTATACCTCTCATCAGTGGTGTAACTATTGCCCCTGCCATGAAGGGGGGGGGGGGGGGATGTGGAAGTACACAGTGCCCACTAGGGCGGACTGGCGGTGGGGCCAGAGTTTCCCCCAGCTGCCTCCTCTTAACCAATTCCCGACCGCCTTAGGCCCCGTTCACACTGCACGCGTTTCCAGCCGCGTTTTGGAAACGCGTGCAGGTGGCCGACACGCACGACATCAGACATTGCATAGAGTGCAATGTCTGATGTTCACACTGCATGCGTTCCGGACCTGTGCGGTCTGGGAACGCATGCTGCACACATTTTTTGTAAAAACGCGTGGCTGTCCCATTCACTTTTCAGTGATGGGATCAGCCACGCAACGCACACAAACGCGGATGCCGTGCATTCGTACGCGTTTCGTTCCGCTTGCGTGCCCGTCCGCGTTTGTGATGTGAACGGGGCCTTAAAGGCTTCAGTTTGTAGGGGATCGCACACGCCGATCATCAGTTTACCAGCGGTGATCATCGCAACCAGACTGTTTGAAGCCTGTGGTCATTAAGTGGTTAAAACTGTCAGGGGCAGTAAAATCTGAAGCACTGCGGCCGACACCGCTCACTTCCCAAATCTGCCCCCAGCATCCTATCTGCCACCAGCCAGTGCAATGCGGGTGAAATTTAAATGTAGCTGAATTGCAGCGCTTTTAACACCACACGTGTCAAGCACTGACACTGGTTGGTGTTTCTGGAAGGCAGAGGACTGTGCTGTGCATGATCTGATACCATGGGGGGGGGGGGGGGGGGGGGTTGCAGTACCGAGCTCTACAAGGTGGCTGGCCATTGCAGGAGAACAGCTGACAGGCAGTGTGTCAGCTGCCTGTGTGAAACAGGCCTTAATTGGTCGGGTAACTGGTGCTGTGCAGCACACTTCAGACGAACCAGAACTCCTAGGAGTGTGTAAGGGACTGAAAGAGACCAAAAAGCCTCCTTAGGGCCTGAGCATACTGACGCAGTTGTGTCCTACCCTGTCCGCTTCTCAGCATCTGTAACATTGATGTGTAACTGAAAAGCTGACACATCTGTGTTAGTGGGCTCAGGCCCTTACTAAAATATTATGCAAAACAGAAGTTTGTCTTCTCAAAACAGAACTTTTGAGATGTCATGAGAGTTTTTTGAAAAAAAAATTGGATTGAGGGCAACAGGAAAATAGTGAAAATTTTCAATTTGCAAAAATGCACATTGTGCCTAAATTCAATTTATTTGTGCAATAATTTCGCAAGTTCGTCCATACTAAGCCGTGCAGCGATCTCAAGAGGCGTACAAGGAACTGAGGAGTGCAGAGAGTTCCCCACATGAGTTCCTATGTACCTACAGGTGCTTTGTAACTTGGCATCAGCCATCAGTAATGACGATGCCTTTGATGAAGAGGACCTGTCACCTCTTAGTCTCCCAATAATCTGCATCCAGCTGTTTCTGCAGAAGGACTTGAGAAACAATCTTTTTTTTTTCTTTTTTTTTAGTCCTTTGTAAAATTTTGCCTTTAAACAGCCGCAGAGAACACAAGACACAGGAACAAAGCGAACAGGGAGATCAAAGCGAGAAAACAAAGCCCATTATTCCCATCAAGAACACAGCACTGTGTGGAAGTGTAATGGTGGAATAATTCATTTAAGGATTGTCTAATTAATAGACAAAGAGGTCCCTCTGTGTAGCTGGAGAAAGCAGCCTGCGGCCACACGTGCGTACGAGAGCGCCACCCATTGACCCGCAAAGCTTCTTTCCATAGAAGCAAGCATGGCATGAGTGCTCTTCAAAGTGGACCTGAGGGGACACGTGACATGATGAGATAAACATGTGTACAGTACCAAGCATATTAATATCTAGGCTGTGTTTCTTTTTTACCTTTTCTCCCTGAAAGAGTTAAAGAGACACTGAAGCGAAAAAAAATGATGATATAATGATTTGTATGTTTAGTACAGCTAAGAAATAAAACATTAGGAGCAGAGACATAAGTGTAATATTATTTCCAGTGCAGGAAGAGTTAAGAAACTCCAGTTATCTATGCAAAAGAGCCATTGAGCTCCACGACTTTCAAAGCCGCAGAGAGCTCTGTCTTGTGAAGATTGTTATCTCAATTGTCAGTGATTGTATTTTCTTTTTCTCTCCAGAGGACAGTTCAAAAGTTCATTGGCCTGCTCTGTAAAACCATTTAGAATGCTGAGTAGTGTGTAAACTGCAAATATTAGAGAATGATGCAATGTTATAAAAAACACTATATAACTGAAAATAAAAATGTGAGAATATTTTCTTTGCTACTAATTATCCTTACTACACAACCAATGCATTAGATTTTTTTTTCGCTTCAGTGTCTCTTTAACCTTCAGGCAGGCAAGTGATGCAAGAGACAGTTTCTCTCTTGTAGGCTCCTGCCAATTATAGCATAACCCTCACTGATAAGGTATTACAGCCATAAAATTCTTTCCAAGCAGAGAAGAGCTTCTCACTGCAGGGGACAGATTAAAAAGGTCCATAGTTCAATTAGTTTAGCTCTGCGACAATTAAGGTCACCATACATCTATCAACTTGGTGGGCGATCAACCATCTGATTCGATCATTATTATCGAATCAAATGAAAATGAGTGCAACCAAGAGCTTGCCCGATCGATGATGTGACCAATTTTGGGACGAAATCGGTGGCATTTATTGATTGAACATGCTGCAAGATATCGGGGAGTCATGGTTGATCTTGTGCACGGCAGTAACAGCGAGCGATATCGGGACGAGCGTCGAACGTGATGAAATAACCGTGACGTCACACATATATGCCGGCACCCACGTGGGGCGTATGTATGCGGATTGCAGACAGAGCCTGGAGCCAGCAGTGGACACAGATAAGTAAAGTGCAAGTGCACCCGGCATCGGAAGGGAGGGGGCACATTTGACATTAGGGGGGGGATAGCTTTGGGCCAGTGAGACAGTGGATGTGGCGTCACAAGACCGATTCCCGATCGATTTCAGCATGAAATCGATCGGGAATCAGCCTGCGGTGTATGGGCAGCCAAGAGATCTCTCTCTAATCAGATAGAGATTTGTCTCTTGGTCAAATCTGTCCATCCTCGCTAGATGTATGCGCAACTTTAAAGGACATCCGAGGTGAAAATAAACTGATAAGAAAAACAATTGTATCTATCCTCATTCTCCTAAAAATGACTTTATTAGATATCCCAGTTTTATTTTATATTTAAATCTAGTTTTCAAGTTTTTACTGTTTCATTGTCTCTGCTCAATGACACCTTCATTGAAGTATGTGAGAGCTCAAATCTATGAACTATTGACCCTTTTTATCTCTTTCCTGCTCTCAGAAACCATTTAATGCCAGGAAAGTGTTTTATGGCTGTAACTGCTCATCAGAGAGGGTTATGCTATATTCTGACCCGGTCCCGACCCGGCAGAAACTGTCACTTTCACACCTAATGTTTAACTTTTTCAGGCAGAGAACGGAAAAAAGGAACACAGCCTAGTTATTTGTGTGTTAGGCACTGTACATACACATGTCTATCTCATCATGTCACATGTCACCTTAGTTGTCTTCCTTTAATAGACTGCCATCAAGCAGAAACAATAAAACATTAAATCAACTTTATAAATGTTTAAACATAAAATAAATCCATCATATATCTTTAAAAAAAGAGTAATTTTTAGGAGTAGGAGGATAGATACAATTGGTTATTTATTCAGTTTATTTTAACTTTGGGTTCACTTTAATTAGTATGACAGTGCTTCTGATATTCTCATTTCTGTGTCTAGACCAGCGCAGTATTGCTGAAGGAGATTGCCAGTTATTACTTTCAAGTGTTCAAAAAGGACCGACTAGCATACCCACTTATTTTTTTCTGGTTTCAGCATCAGAAAGGATTCCTATATCTATATATTGCTGTATATTGGTATGTAACCCCACCCACCCAGTGATGCTTAGCCTAGGCTGTTTAGCTGTGCGGAATTCTCCTCCCACAGCATTCTGGGAGACAAGGCAAAATTTTCACTGGTTTTGCAATTCTCCGAAACAAACAGTCCGCAGAGATCACCTGACAGGATTAAAGATATCCCCACCAGTGATACATTTCAGAATGTAAATCAGGAAGAGGAAAGATTTTACAAAGAGAAAACACAGAATAAACCATTTATAAATGACTCTTGTAAAAAAAAAAAAAAAGTCGGTAAGCGGTTTAGAGCTGTCCGATCAATATCTACAGTAAGTATAGTGCATTTGTACTCTGAGACAAAAGTACATCTTACACTTGTGTACTATTCAGTGAGGAGACCTTGGGCAAGACTCCCTAACACTGCCACTGCCTATAGAGCACACCCTAGTGGCAGCTCTGGCGCTTTGAGCCTGCCAGGAGAAAAGCACAGTATAAATGTTGTTTTCTGTCTTGTCTTATATACGTGTATTTTGCATTTTGTGTCAGCAGTCCTTTAACAAAAAAATAATATTCTTACAATGATAAAATTCCCCCCAAAATTAAAACGATGCTGAGATTAATTTGATATCTTTACAATGCACTTTGTCCCAACTCCAGGGGGAAGTTTAAAGGGAACCTGAGATGAAAGCATATAGCGGCCGCCGTTTGGGCCTTTTTTACACAAAGGCAGGTCATTTCAGTGCTCTTCCCTGCGCCTGTCCTAGGTGCCTCTACAGACATAACCTTATTATGTTTATGGCCATGCAGCAATGTAATTCGGGTGCCACCGATAGATGTACTGCAAATTACTTCTCCCTCAGGCTGGGAGCACACATGGGCCTCGATTCATCAAGCATTACCTCATGCGGTAATGCTGAAAACAGCAGACTTTACCGACCACTTAGCAAAATGTCAATTCATAAAGGCTGTTACCGCATGAAAAGCTGACATTACCGACCAGGGAGATAAATTACCGACTTGGCTGCAGTTACCGACAACACATGTCAGTAAATTGTCAGAAAATGTCAATTCATAAAGCCTTCAACATGCGGTAAGCCTGGCGGTAGTTACCGACACCTCTGGGAGGGTCTTAACAAGTTACCGACAGCTCTGACAGCTCTGATTAATGCAAAGTGCAGAGAGCCGAAGTCTGTTTGATTCATCTGTGGAGAGAGCCAGAGAGCCCTCTGTGTGAATCATTTCAGCAGGCAGGGAAAGACTGTGTGACTCATCTGTCTGAGTCATCAGTAGAAAGAGCCGTCTGTGTGAGTAATTTCTGCAGGCAGGGAAAGACTGTGTGACTCATCTGTCTGAGTCATCAGTAGAAAGAGCCAGAGAGAGCCGTGTGTGTGATTCATTTCTGCAGGGCAAAAAGGGAATCGGAACACTGCTCTACTCTACCGCTCAATGGGCTGCGGTAATTTACCGACCTCCAAGGGCAGCTGGGGAAATCTTTATGAATTAGCACACAGACCGGGAAAATACCGAGTGCGGTATTTTCCCGACAAGATTTTTTTTATCGCACTGCTGTTTATGAATCGAGGCCAAAGCAGAAACGTTAACAGAGCAGGAAACGCTGCGTTTTATGCAGCAATGTTAGTCTATGGGACGCAGAAGATGCTGCGTTTCACTGTGTTTGTACAGTATGCGTTCCGCCAACGCTGGTTGTGTTGCATAATATGCAGGATGGCTGCCAAAACACACATAATGAAAGTCTATGGTAACGCATATGCATTGCGTTTTTCAATGCATTTTTAATTAAAAAGATCTCTGATGTGTTTCTGATTCCTGTTGCCATTTGCAAACCGCAAACGCATCAAAACGCATCTGCGTAGAGAAAAAACAAGTAAAAACGCAATAGCAAATCGCAAACGCACCATCCTAAAACGCTACTTTTTCTCGAACACAGTGAATCCAGCGCAGGAGACTTGGGCGCACAGGGAGTAACTTCGGCGCCGTCAGAAGACGGAGATGAAGTTACTTTTAAAACACAATAATTCGGCCTCCGGCAATAGCTGGAAGCCAAATTATTTCATTCCCCACCATCCATGGCGGCCTGGAGGGGGAATAGTATTGAACATGGCCGGGACTTGTGCGGCAGCAGGATCAGCCTTATACTGGCTGTATCCTGCACCAAGTCTCATGCGCCGATATCTCGCATACGCACTTTTTCACGGTATGTCGTATGTGAACCCAGCCTCAGAGTTGCTACGACTCAGAGGGGGAACAGCAATTAACGCAGCCCGAAATTTCAGCGGCAGCAGGGTCAGCCGTCATTTGGCTCACCCTGCGCCAAAGTGCCATATACTCCTTTTACAATTGTGCCCTGCGTCGCCCCACGTTCCGCTTCCCCGACGCATGTGCCATGCAAGTCTATGGAGACTTGCACACTTACTGATGCGATAAGGTGCGCCAGTGTATCTAAACTGCCGCATTTTCCATGCGAAGTCTGCCGCATGATCTGTGCATGCTGCATGGATTATGCAGCAATGAGTGTGGTGCAATGCGGCACACATGCGCGGAGCAAAGGGAATACCAGTGGTGTTCTCCCTGCCCAGCAGGAAGTATGTCACTAGCCAGGGGGCGGCACTATGCATATGACCCTGTCACTTCACGGTGGCGCAGTGTCATATGAAGGCTGATTTGTGTGGTTAAGGTAATGGTTAAGGGCTCTGCCTCTGACATGGGAAACCAGGGTTCGAATCTCGGCTCTGCCTGTTCAGTAAGCCAGTACCTATTTCAGCAGGAGACCTTAGGCAAGTCTCCCTAACACTGCTACTGCCTATAGCATCCTAGTCCTAGTGGCTGCAGCTCTGGCGCTTCGAGTCCGCCAGGAGAAAAGCGCTATATAAGTGTTTGTCTTTGTCTTTGTTTGTGTGGTGAGATACGGTGCTTGCACTGCTGATCTCAGATGTAGAACCGGCCTTAGGGCCCTTTTCCACTACACAGCTGAATTGCAAAATCGCGAATCGCTAGTGATTTTTAAATCGCTAGGGTTGTTACTTAATCATAGAAATCCTGAGAAGTATTTTCCACTATAGTGATTCGATTTGGAAATCGCAAATCGCAATCGCTTTCTGGAGCGATTTTTAGAGTGATAATGCAATGCAAATGAAAAATCGCGATCACAATCGCTGGCGTTTGTGATAGGGCCCTTTTCCAGTAGCAATCACAAATCACAATTGCCAGCGATTGCAATTTTTCATTAATTTTGTTATGCGAATGAGATTTTTCATTTGCATTGCGCTATCCCTCTTGAAAACGCTCCAGAAAGCCATTGCGATTTGGCCGCCAGCAATAGCTGGAAGCCGAATTGCATCATTCCCCACCCTCTACATGGACCTGGAGGCGGAATAGTAATTAATGCCGCCGGGATTTGTGCAGGAGCAGGGTACGCTGTATTTCGGCTGTATCCTGCGCCCAAGTCTCCCGGCGGCTATTTTATAGGTACGCAGACAGGCAGGGAATATACATTGTTTAAAAGGAAATAAATATGTCAGGCTCAACTCACGAATCTTTCAACAGACAGAAGGACTATGCGGACAACTAAAATTGTGTTACATTGCAGAAATGGTGATGGGATCACATGCAATTACCTTCTATACAAAGGAAGAAATACTGTCCCTTGCTTGGGGTCTGACAGACCACACAGCCACAAGGAAATACTGCTGCAGTACTCCAGCTCTGACAGGCTGTCACAAATCACTCAGCCACCCTCCACCTCCTGTGACAGCGGCGGCACACAGTGGCCATCTGATATCTCTGTAACAAATGTGGAACCGATCAGAGGACAGTCCCGCCGCAATGAGCCGAAATCCATCTATAAAACTTTCTCTGAAATGTTGCAAAATCTGAAACTGGAGCTGCGTGTAAAACACCTTCCACATTCCTGGCATTACGGGGCAGCCAATGCCAAACCACCATTAAAGTTTAATACAACTCTAAAGCAGAAAGATTGCGCCATAAAGCCTCCTGCATGTTGTTAAGGTTGTTTACTTTGTTAGCGTGAAACGCGGGACGATTGTAAAGACTCTGCGGAGTGAGAATACACAAGTGTTGGGGGAGAATCATTCATATTATCTTATGTTCTTCCGCCTGTGCAGCACTACTAAACATACAACAAGGCGGCCATACACCATACAATCTTGCAGAAACAAATTAAAAACTTCACGTAGTGCTCAATACTGTATGTTAAAAACACACTTCGTGGCTTACACAGGACTCTGCCGGGATGTACCACCACCAGGAAGGGAACAATACACTCTCCCAAGTGTGTGCACTCACCGGCTAGCCACTTCACTGACTGCGTATAGCAAATATATTGGAGCATGTCACGGAACCCATGGCCACACTAAAATCTCCCTCTAATGCTGGGCATACACGGTAGGAGTCTTGCTTATCAATCGAGCAGCTGATGGCTCGATTGATAATTTCCGACAGGTTCGATGAGCCCGCTCGATCCCCGCGGGCATACAATAGCGGGGATCGAACGGAAGATAAGGAGCGCCCGCGGGGATGAGCGGGAATCGATCCGGACGGTGGCGGGGGCCGATCCGGCAGCTAATCGAGCCGCCGGGTCGACCCATGTATTCCCGGCATAATGCTGGGTTTACACCATACAATTTTCTGTTAAGGTGGCCATACACTGGTCGATTTGCCATCAGATTCGACCAACAGATAGATCCCTCTCTGATCGAATCTGATCAGAGAGGGATCGTATGGCTGCCTTTACTGCAAACAGATTGTGAATCGATTTCAGCCTGAAGCCGTTCACAATCTGTGCTGGTGGTGGTGGTGGTGCCGCTTTACATGTATTTTAAATGTTACAATTTTTTTGTGATAGTGATTCTTTAAGATACTGAATTTTAGTGATGGCTCATCTCAGAAGTCTTCTGGCGGGCTTTATTTAATACCTCCCCCCTTCCAATTGACTGCAATGCACTTCCACTTTCATGGAATAGTAAAGATAATGACAGAACAAGAATTGTTGTCTCCCCACATCTCTAGTGAGTCTGTAATAATAAGTAACGGGTAGTGGAAAGGGTCTTATCAGCCTATGTGATCATATAACTTTACATACGTCTCAGTTACAGTCTTTTCCACGTCATAATATCAACAATAATAATAACAATAATAATAGCATTGTTGCTGATAAGTGACTTGAGCTCTTGTCTGCTGGGTAACAATGAACAAACAAGCCTGTGTCCCCCCCCCCTGGTCAGGGCTGACCCCCTTCTCACACACTGGTCTGTCCCTTCTAACATTAGTAACACAGACAATTTATTACTTTTATCGTCGCACTTGACAGCGACCAGGCAGACAATGGTGGCATTCAGTGGAGGAAGCTGTGGACAATAGGATTCTGTGGCCTCCGCCTGGAATGGTCCACATTTCGGAGGCTGTTGCCGTGGTAACAAAGGGATGAGAAGAACGCTCGACTGTTAAGGCGAAGCGCAGGAGACGGCGCGGAATTTTTGGTACCTCATCTGGGCCCGTCCGCACAAAGGCTCTATGGAGGGCGCATTTCCGAAGGGGCCGCAGTTTCTGGCGATTCTGCCAAATGCGGAATGGACAGCTGTTCCATGCTCTTTGTGTTGGGAAAAATTCCATTGTTTCCGTGCAGACCGTGACCTCACTAGTTATGAAGTCACAATACGGTGCTTATGCAGACTGCACTTTTCACAGTTAAGGGGAGGCTCCACTTTTCTTTAAAAGTTGTGTAACATTTGTCAGCATTTTACAAAAGGGATTTGGAGATGTAGTTATTAAAAATAACCTTTCTTTTTCATCTCACAGCTGGTTATGCAGTGGAGTAGCAAGGAGCTGTTCTATACACAACAAGCATTGTTGTCTATTTGTAGCTGTATTTTACATTGTGTGCCTCTAAATTTGCCCTTAAAGAGACTCCGTAGCAAAAATTGCATCCTGTTTTTTATCATCCTACAAGTTCAAAAAGCTATTCTAATGTGTTCTGGCTTACTGCAGTACTTTGTACTATCACTGTCTCTGTAATGAATCAATGTATCTTTCCCCTGTCAGACTTGTCGGCCTGTGTCTGGAAGGCTGCCAAGTTCTTCAGTGTTGTGGTTCTGCTATGAACTCCCTCTTCCAGGCCCCTCTATGCACACTGCCTGTGTGTTATTTAGGATTATAGCAGCTTCTCTCTTATCTTTTACAAGCTGGATAAATCGTCCTCTGAGCTGGCTGGGCTTTCACATACTGAAGAATTACAGACAAGGGCAAAGCTGTTTGCAGGAAGAAACAAGCAGCCTGAAACTTCAGTGCATGAGAACAGCGGGAAAGAAACACACAAATGATCTCTTGAGATTCAAAAGGAAGGCTATATACAGCCTGCTTGTGTATGGATGTATTTTCTATGTGTGGACATACTGTACATCAACCTACTTCCTGTTTTGGTGGCCATTTTGTTTGTTTATAAACAAACTTTTTAAAACTGTTTTTAACCACTTTTAATGCGGCGGGGAGCTGCGAAATTGTGTCAGAGGGTAATAGGAGATGTCCCCTAACGCACTAGTATGTTTACTTTTGTGCGATTTTAACAATACAGATTCTCTTTAATACCAGTACCAGAGTGAGACCTGAGTACTTCTGAAGAGACTTGGAGACCTAGCCGGCGGGGGAACGAGGAGACCGAGAGAGGATCGGGAAGGCCTTCTTCTTAGGTGATTAGGTAACTTTTTGTGTTTTATAGGCTACACTTGTCCTTGAACTTTTTTGTTAAAAAAAACAAAAAATCTACCGGTACTTTTTAAACTTTTTTATTTTGTAAACTTTTCATGAATGATTGCTGCTATTTTCTTTTTTTCATCAATAAAGTTTTATTGAACACATTGCAGATATACAAATAAAGCTAGTGTATATAACAACATCAATTGTTCATAAACAGTTAGGTAATCTCCAGTTTGGGTGTTGTACATTGGAATTTACATAACCTTGTAGGTATCCAACGTCATCTCCGTTTCATAAATAAGTCTCTGACGTCATCAGGTGGCCGAAGCCGACATCACAGATATAGGCTATACGAACTGTCTTCCATGCATTCAGTGTGGCATCATAGATTATCACAGAGTTATAATATGCATTAAATAAGTTCGCCTGAGTATCATTGCGGGTAGGTCCAAGAGGGGTAGAGTACTGAGGATAGTGCTCATGGACCTAGCTCAGCTTATCTCCACTAACTATAACTTTGGCTATAGCTATACTTATAGCTATAGCTATTATTATGACTATTCTTAAAGCTATGACTGACTAACTATAACTAAAAACTAACTATCTATTCTCCTCTCACTTATGGGATGTGGCAGTCTATTAATTGGAGTTAAAGTGGTCACTTGTCATGTGGGTGTAGTCTGACCAGGGGGGCAGGTCAAATTAACATGTTACGTTCTGTGGATATACAATCACTTGGATGTTGCCAAGCTGCGGGAATAAAGTAATATTCTTTATTTATACCTAGCCTGCTTCTGATCCTGAGTTCCATATTTAAGTTGAGTTTAGTATTGTTTAGCAGATGGGAGAGGGATATCTCTTCTGTTGATTTCCAATTTAGGAGGATTAGGTGTTGGGCACTAAATATAAGGTGACATATAATATATCTATATTTCTCAGGCAACTCACCAGCACCTATGAAGAGTAGAGCTAGCTTCGGAGTGAGTGAGAACCTATGCCATACCGTCTGCTTAACTAGAGCTTCTACGCTGGACCAAAGGCGAGTCACTATGGGGCAGTCCCACAGCATGTGCTTGTATGTGCCAATGTCAGTATTGCATTTCCAGCACAGATGGGAGGAATCGGATGAAAATGCGGCTACTTGTCTGGGGGTCAAGTGCCACCTAAATAGAATTTTTCTTGAGGTTTCCCAATGTGTATTGCATTTGGAAATAGACAGTGTGGTCCTGTTGGCTAAGAGTAATTGTTCAGTTGTTATGTTGCAGCCCAGGTCTAGTGCCCAAACCGCAGAGTAGCGTTGGAGTGGAGAAAGTTGCGTTGTGGTCAGTGTTTTATACCAAACAGCCGTATTGCTTTTAGATAGGTCCTTACCATTTAGCATGGTGGCGATTTTAGCTTGTAGCCTGGGGGTAGCTAGGCCCTTTGTTTTGACTAGATGAAAAAGTCTATGATATGTGAATAATTGGGAAAAAGGCAAAGGGAACTGTTTGGTAAGGCTTTGGAATGTTTTGAGGTGGTTGTTGTCGAAGAGATTGTGTAGATGGACTATCCCTGCTTTTTCCCACATCTTAAGATCTAAATCTTGTGTAAAGTGTTCGAGAACTGAAATTGGGGTATTAATGGGGATTGATTCTCCCGGGGGGGGGGAGGGTGTTTAACAAATTGCTCCCAAGATTTGAGTGTGGCTTGTATGGTTGGGTAGGAGGAAGGAGGAGCTTTTGCTCCCATTAGAATACTGGTTAAGAGGGGTCTGAATGCGGTGTTTAGTGCATGGGCTTCAAAGATCACCCAAGGTTTCAGCGATGTCGGTGTCCACCAATGTCTTATGGTGTCCAAGATTGAGGCCCTATGGTACGCTTCTAAATTAGGGAGACCCATCCCTCCTGCTGTCTTAGCTAAAGTCATTATCTGGAATGAAGTACGAATTTTCTTCCCTTTCCAAATAAAGGTGTTGATACATTTCCTTATATCCGTAAACCAGGAATTGGGGATCAGCAGATGTACCGTGCGGAATACATAAAGTATCTTAGGTAAAAGAAATTGCTTAAAGGCTGCAATCCGTCCTGACCAGGACAGCCAAAGATTGGACATAGCTGTGCATTCTTTCCGTATTGCCTCCAATAGAGGTACATAGTTTAGTTTAAACAAATTAGTTGCTTGTCTGGCTAGTTGTATGCCCAAATAAGTTACCGCTTCATCCGCCCAAGGGAATGGGAAAGACTGTAAGAGGGACGTTTTTAACTGGTGGGAAATATTTAGGCCCAAAACAAAGGATTTTGTTTGATTTAGTTTGTATAGCGAGGCCGCGGAAAAACTTTGAAGGTCCTGTAGGAGGGCTGGTAGAGATGAGATTGGGTTTGTTAGGATTAAAGCAACGTCGTCTGCAAACATGCTAATTACATGTTTGAGACCTCCAGTCTCTATGCCTGAAATAGCTGAGTTGGATCTAATTTTTTGAGCAATTGTCTCCATTAATAAAACGAATAATATCGGGGATAGTGGGCAGCCCTGTCTTGTTCCATTGGTTATGGTGAAGGATTTGGAGATAAAGCCTGCTGCATTAACTCGGGCGGATGGAGCGGTATACAGAGCCATAATTGCTGATCTGACAGTTCCCGTAAAACCAAATTTGTCTAGCGTGGCTTTGAGAAAACGCCAGTGAACTCTGTCGAACGCCTTCTCCGCGTCCAATGTCAGTAGCAGTGAAGGCGTCCGACAGAGCTCAATGTGTCTCAGTACATTCAACATGCGCCTAGTGGCGTCAGAAGCCTGACGACCTCTGGTGAAGCCCACCTGGTCCTGCGCAAGCAATGTCGGGGTGATTTCCATGAGCCTATTAGCTATTAATTTCGCGTATAATTTAACATCAGAGTTCAATAGGGAAATGGGTCTATAGTTAGACGTAATGGTTGGATCCTTCCCTTGTTTAGGAATCACAGTAATCGTGGCTTCCAGATATTCTGCAGGAATTGAGCCTGTATGCGCGAATTCATAAAAAAGATCCGCCAGAAGAGGGGAGATGGTGTGATTCAAGGCCAGGAAAAACTCTCCGCTAAACCCATCAGGCCCCGGAGCCTTATTTCGTTTCAAGGACCTAATTGTTTTGGTAATTTCCTCCACAGTGAATGGCAGATTTAACCGGTCTAGTTCAGATGTGTTCAGCGATGGTAAGTTAATAGAGTCCAGAAAGGATGTAATAGTTTCCTCTGTGGGCTGGGGGGTATTAATATCATCTTTAAGATTGTATAACTTGGAGTAATAGTCGCAGAAAAGATCTGCTATCTGCTTGGGATTGTATACCATCTGTTTCGTCGCTGGATTCAATAGCGAGTGTATTTTGGCTTTGACTTGTTTTTGCTTTATGTATTTAGCTAGGTAGGCCCCGGCTTTGTTGCCTTGAAAGTATGAATTTAGTTTGGCTTTGTGAATGTTAGACTCGTATTTAGCCTGCATCAATACCTGAAGGTCGTATCGTAATTGGAAGAGCTGTCTTTCTATCTGGCAAGAAGGGTTCTGCTTATGTAGCTTCTCCTGGCTTCGAATCAACTCAAGTAACTTAGTAATTTTAGAGAGTCTCTCCCTCTTCTGGAACGAACCCTGCCTAATCAAAATACCTCTCGTGAAGGCTTTGTATGCTGCCCATATTGTTGAGGATTTCAACATGGGGTTGCGGTTGGTGTCTATGAATTCTTGGCTCATTTTGGTCAAGTAGTCTAGAAATTCCGGGTTAGAGAGGAGAGATGCATTGCATCTCCACATAAAGGGCTTCGGCGTTGTTGAGTTGTCACTTAACACAATATGGATAGGGGCGTGGTCGGACCATAGCTTATTGCCAATGGATGCATCTACTACTGATTGTAATAAGAGCTTATCTGTAAGGAACAGATCTATTCTCGTATGTGTTTTATGAACACTCGAGAAGTATGTATAGTCACGCTCTGAAGCATGTAGTATGCGCCACGGGTCGTAGAGATCGTTCCAATTCAATAATTTGGCGATAGTTTGTTGGGGAGATTTACGTGAGTGATCTATTGTATCTGGGCAGGCGTTGAAATCTCCTCCCATTAATAACCGGCCAACTTGGCAGGCTTTGGTTTTAGTGCATAATTTTTGCAAGAATGTTTTTTGGCCAGCGTTTGGGGCGTAAAGTGCGACTAGTGTAATAGGTTCATCATTGACATAGCCAGTAAAAATGACGTATCTACCGTTTGGGTCCGTAATTACTGTATCTGGGGTGACCTTAAGATCTCGATGAAACGCCAACATGACTCCTCTCTTTTTTTTTGTAAATGAGCTATGGTAAATTAGGGGAAAGTTGATGTTTGTACATAGGTGGGTGTCCTTCTCAAGAAGGTGTGTCTCATGTATAAAAAGGATCTGAGATTTTTGTGTCTTAGCCTCGTTCCACAGGAGATGTCGTCTATAGGGGGTGTTCAGTCCCCGAACATTTAATGACAAGATCTTTAGCGGCATGGCTTCAGAAACAGGCAAGCTATTAATCTCTGATTGACGTCTATCCACTTACATAACATATATCGCATAATTGACCACATATACAACAACATGCAGAGGTTGAGCGGAGAAATAGTAAACAGGTAAACCATAATATAACATAAACTCTTAATAGAACCGGAGGGTGAGACCCTCATGATGCGGAAGCATCAAAACCTTTGTGATAGTGTGACACTGTTCACTGTCCACTATCAGTGGTAGGGGGGAAAAGAGAGCAAGAAGAAGCGCTCAATTTTGGCAAGACGGCAAAAATATCCATCGCGCACCCATGCGCCGGGGGGCTATGAAACTCAGCGGTAAGATTGTTTGTTCCAGTCGGGTAGCACCTTGGCGGATTTAAGAGGTGGCCTGAATGGCGGTGTGGCCTGTTGGACTTGTATATGTAACTGTTTGAAGAGGGACAGTCCAGCTTCTGTGTCAGCAATTGCATATTTCTTATTTTTATATGAGAATCTCAACTTTGTAGGGAAGCCCCAATTGTAAGGGATCTGGAGTTGCTGGAGGGCTTTTGTAAACGGCTGAAGATCTTTCCTGAGTTTCAGCGTGGCAGCAGAAAGATCTGCATAAATCTGAATGTTCTTATATTGCTCTGGCAGAGAAGCTTCCTTCCTTGTTGCTTGCACTATGCCTTCTTTAACGTGGTAGAACATAAAACGTGCAATTACATCCCTGGGTACAGAGTCCGCCAGAAAGGATGGTTTGGGGAGACGGTGTGCCCTGTCTATGGTTAACTCTATCTCTGATGTACCTGGTACGAGGGCTTTGGTGAGGTTATGTAGGAAGTGTTTTAGCTCCTGTTCTTGCACTTGTTCTGGGATGCCTCTGAACTTTAAATTGTTCCGGCGATTCCTATCCTCTAAATCAGCAGACTTTGCCTTTAACCATCTAATATCTTCTGTAGAGGTTGTGGTTGTGTCCACCATAACGTTAAATTCTTTCACCACCTCGCTCACTTTATCCTCAACTGCATTGATTCTATTGCCCAAAGATGCTATTTCTGTATGTATTCCCGCGTTTTGTGACGATATTTCCGCCATTAAGGATGAGCGGAATGACAGGAGAATGTCCTTAATGAAGGTTTGTGTGGCATTGATATCGGTAGCAGGGAAAGCCTCTATAGAGAGCGACATGCTGTCTAGGTATGCTGTCGTGGGGTTTTGGCTGCTTACCGAGGCTCCGGAGTCCATCCTCGATCTAGATTTGGCTGGGCTGCCCGTAGGTGAAGGGTTGCCGTTCTGCTGCGGGCACTCGTCCTGCTCAGGCTGCTGCGTGCTTTCTTCGTCGTGCGAGGAGACTGCCTGTGATGGAGAGGCGTCTCCTACTAGCGCGGCGCCATCTTGGGCCTGGTCTGCTCGCCTGGACTGAAAAAAGTCTGTTAGTTTGCGAGGTGCTAGCGGGGCCTGCTTCCTCTTCTTCGAGACATCTGTCTCCAGCGGCATCTCCTCCACACTCTGCATATCTTCCCCGGCTGGGCTGAAGTCGCTGTGAGCTGCTAAGTCGGCCGTCTTGCGGGAGCCTCTCTACAGCGCGTCCGTTCCTTCCACAGCGGAAGCCACGCCCCCCGATTGCTGCTATTTTCTAATCACAAATATTACCTTATTGGAGGAGAAAAAATGATAAAACATAACTTTTAGTAAATAGATTTAAAATATCGGTGATTGATCTTGTAATGTGTAGGGACCATAAAAACGCTTAATTTTTTTCTAGTTTTATAATTGCGCAATAGGATAATTCCCTATACCAGTGGTTCCCAACCTTTTCCGGCCCGGGGAACACTTTCTGACCAAATTTTTTTGCAGGACCTAGTGGACAGTTTGCAGGACCTAGTGGACAGTGGACAGCGGTTGTTTGCAGGACCTAGTGGACAGTGCCATGCGCAGCAGGCTATGGGGGGGGGGTCTGGGGTGTGGCTGCATAGCTAGCATAGTTGCCCCAGTGTAGGAGGGAGTTTAGTTGCCTCAGTATAGCTAGTATAGTGCCCCAGTATAGCCAGTATAGTGCCCCCAGTATAGCCAGTACAGTGCCCCAGTATAGCCAGAATGGTGCCCCAGTATAGCCAGAATAGTGCCCCAGTATAGCCAGAATAGTGCCCCCAGTATAGCCAGTATAGTGCCCCAGAATAGCCAGTATAGTGCCCCAGTATAGCCAGAATAGTGCCCCAGTATAGCCAGAATAGTGCCCCAGTATAGCTAGTATAGTGCCCCAGTATAGCCAGTATAGTGCCCCCAGTATAGCCAGTATAGTGCCCCAGTATAGCCAGAATAGTGCCCCAGTATAGCCAGAATAGTGCCCCAGTATAGCTAGTATAGTGCCCCAGTATAGCCAGTATAGTGCCCCCAGTATAGCCAGTATAGTGCCCCCAGTATAGCCAGAATAGTGCCCCCAGTATAGCCAGAATAGTGCCCCAGTATAGCCAGAATAGTGCCCCAGTATAGCCAGAATAGTGCCCCAGTATAGCCAGTATAGTGCCCCCAGTATAGCCAGTATAGTGCCCCAGTATAGCCAGAATAGTGCCCCAGTATAGTGCCCCAGTATAGCTAGTATAGTGCCCCAGTATAGCCAGTATAGTGCCCCAGTATAGTGCCCCAGTATAGCTAGTATAGTGCCCCAGAATAGTGCCCCAGTATAGTGCCCCCAGTATAGTGCCCCAGTATAGCCAGAATAGTGTCCCCAGTATAGCCAGAATAGTGCCCCAGTATAGCCAGAATAGTGCCCCAGTATAGCCAGTATAGTGCCCCCAGTATAGCCAGTACAGTGCCCCAGTATAGCCAGAATGGTGCCCCAGTATAGCCAGAATAGTGCCCCAGTATAGCCAGAATAGTGCCCCAGTATAGCCAGAATAGTGCCCCCAGTATAGCCAGTATAGTGCCTCAGTATAGTGCCCCAGAATAGCCAGTATAGTGCCCCAGTATAGCCAGAATAGTGCCCCAGTATAGCCAGAATAGTGCCCCAGTATAGCTAGTATAGTGCCCCAGTATAGCTAGTATAGTGCCCCAGTATAGCCAGTATATTGCCGCCAGTATAGCCAGAATAGTGTCCCCAGTATAGCCAGAATAGTGCCCCAGTATAGCCAGAATAGTGCCCCAGTATAGCCAGTATAGTGCCCCCAGTATAGCCAGTACAGTGCCCCAGTATAGCCAGAATGGTGCCCCAGTATAGCCAGAATAGTGCCCCAGTATAGCCAGAATAGTGCCCCAGTATAGCCAGAATAGTGCCCCCAGTATAGCCAGTATAGTGCCTCAGTATAGTGCCCCAGAATAGCCAGTATAGTGCCCCAGTATAGCCAGAATAGTGCCCCAGTATAGCCAGAATAGTGCCCCAGTATAGCTAGTATAGTGCCCCAGTATAGCCAGTATATTGCCGCCAGTATAGCCAGAATAGTGCCCCAGTATAGCCAGAATAGTGCCCCAGTATAGCTAGTATAGTGCCCTAGTATAGCCAGTATAGTGCCCCCAGTATAGCCAGTATAGTGCCCCCAGTATAGTGCCCCAGTATAGCCAGAATAGCAGGGCTGTGGAGTCGGAGTCGGAGTCGTGGAGTCGGGCGATTTTGGGTGCCTGGAGTCGGAGTCGGGAAAAAATGCACCGACTCCGACTCCTAATGAATTTGTAACTGTAATTAAAATAAAAAATATGATAAAGTGTTCTATTTCTCAGATAATAGTCATTAAAAATAATGTATATATACAGTATATATACAGTAAGGGCCCTTTTCCACTAGCAGTCGCTAGCGTTCGCGCTGAACGCTAGCGATTGCTGAATCGCAATTTCGCCGTTTTCCCGACGTTTGCGGCCGCGATTTTGCCATGCTATGCACTGCATAGCAAAATCGCGGCAAAAGTCGCTCCGCGCCGCGATCGCGATCAAGTAAAAAACGAATCGCGGTAGTGGAAATGACCTACCGCGATTCCTATGTTAAAAAGCAAACCGTAGCGATTGTAAAATCGCTAGCGGTTTGCGTTTTTGCGATTCAGCTAGCGCAAACGCGCTAGTGGAAAAGGGCCCTAATAGCTGTGCTTAGTCCACAAAAATGAAATAAACCAATCAAAATTAGTTACTTGTGCTGCTTCAATAAAGCAGTCCCCGTTTTTTTAAGGTCAGATATACATATCTGATTGTGACTGTATATATGATGTGTACATAGGAATCTCTTATATATACTAAATAACATCTATGCTGTAAGAATAAAGCCTGATGTGTAGCTGTGTCACTAATAGAGATGGTCAACGAGATGGAAATAATTCTGCATTGATGCTGATTTTTGCAAATGTATGCACTCCCTTTGCTGATGAAATCAAATAATTTGATATGTTGTTAAAATTTGGTTTGGTGACTACAAATTAAAGGGTAACTGAGACGGATGAAAAGTAAAGTTTTATACATACCTGGGGCTTACTCCAGCCCCCTTCAGGCTAATCAGTCCCTCGCTGTCATCCACCACCCGGATCTTCTGCTATGAGTCCTGGTAATTCAGCCAGTCAGCGCTGTCTGGCCGCATGCAGCTTCTACAGCCAGGAACATTCTGCACCTGCGCAATAGTGCTGCACAGGTGTAGTATGCTCCTGGCGGCGGAGTGTGTGCATGCGCACTACGCCCGACTGGCTCAAGTACCTGGACTCATAGCAGAAGATCCAGGTGGTGGAGGAGGACAACGAGGGACTGATTATCCTGAAGGCGGCTGGAGGAAGCCCCAGGTATGTATAAAACTTTAATTTCATCTGTCTCAGGTTTACTTTGTTACACAGTAGTACTATACTCTACATATGCACTCCCCACAGAGCTGCAGGGAATCCACTGAGAATGCTGTGCACATTGAACACAGAGGTGAAGTCTGTTTACAATCTCCTCATTCCCCTGCAGAGTACCTGCACATCATTCTTACATGTACCCACACTTACATTGCCTAGGGCCTGATAGATGTTCTTTGTTCCGGTTTGTACCTTTTACAAGTACTCTTACCAAGGACTAGTTTTAGTCTAAAGGGAATAAATATAGTAGTCTACATATCCTTCTCACTTCAGTTGTCTTGTAAAATTCCTAAGCGTTGGCAGTTAAGAGACAAATTTCATGTTACATACTTTTAATCAACAAAATTGTAATATGCAAATTAGAGGAGTCGGAGTCGAGGAGTCGGAGGAATCCTAAACTGAGGAGTCGGAGTCGGTGGATTTTTGGACCGACTCCACAGCCCTGCAGAATAGTGCCCCCAGTATAGCCAAAATAGTGCCCCAGTATAGCCAGAATAGTGCCCCAGTATAGCTAGTATAGTGCCCCAGTATAGCCAGTATAGTGCCCCCAGTATAGCCAGTATAGTGCCCTAGTATAGCCAGAATAGTGCCCCAGTATAGTGCCCCAGTATAGCTAGTATAGTGCCCCAGTATAGCCAGTATAGTGCCCCAGTATAGCTAGTATAGTGCCCCAGTATAGTGCCCCAGTATAGCTAGTATAGTGCCCCAGTATAGCCAGTATCGGTAGGTGGTGCCCCCCGCCCGTCCCCGCCGCTGTTATTACCTTAACAGCTGCTGCTCTCCGCTCTCCAGCGCATGTGTTTATTCAAGGCAAGCAGCGTATCTCCCGGCTGCTCTGTGTGAAGCGACAGGAAGCAGGGCAGCGGCTTCCTGTAGCGGCGATATGTATCGCCGTTACTATGGTAACCGAGCCCTGATTCCTGCGCATCACAGAGCAGCCGGGAGATACGCTGCTTGCCTTGAATAAACACATGCGCTGGAGAGGGGAGAGCGGCCGCTGCTAAGGTAATAGCAGCAGTGGCCGCG